>NW_017201279.1:0-6736 GCF_001704415.2 Capra hircus | reverse complement strand
CTCTTCTGGATGTGGGCGGGACTTTCGTGCTTCCTCTCGAGTGGAGACGGGTATGTCGGGAACTTCTTGAGTTGCAGCAAGGGTGTGAAGGACCCTTAGGAAGTTCAAGAGGTAAGGTGTGATTAGCCTCGAGACCCTCTCAGCTGAAATGGGCCTCATCTCGCCTGGAGGGGAGAACTCCTGGATTTTCTCGAATTGCGGCAGGTGCTCTCGACTTACGACGGGGACCTCAGGGACACGCTCTGGTGGCCTCAGGAAAGGCCAGTCCCCATGCGAGTTGCTCGGGGCCTCTCGGGATTCCTCTCCCTTCGATGCCGGGCCTAAGATCTTGTGTGGAGTCGGTGCCGGAACCTGAGGATTCCTCTCCAGTGCTCACATGGATCTTGGGGTACTTCTGGAGTCTCCCCAGGGAAGTTAGTCATCGTCTCGAGTGGGGGCATGCACCTGCGCTTTCCTCCCTAGCTGTAGCAGCAGTGTCATGCTCCCGTCGCGTGGATCAAGGGATCGGTGGCTTTCCCTCGAGGCTTTCCCACGAGACTTTCCCACAGGGCTGTCCCACGTGCCACCGTGGTGTGAGTCTATCCTCGGCTTGAAAGTCGAGGCAGTGCAGGGAAAACAGGTTTCCCTGGAATGGACTGAGACATCTGGGGGACTCTGGGAATCGTGGCACCACCCTGGAGTTCCTCTCGCCTTTCCTGTGAGAGCGCCTCCTCTTGAGATGCGAGGGGAACGCCCGGAATTTTTTCCCGAACACGAGTGAAAGGTTCCCTCCTCAAGAGCTAGGAGGCGGAAACGGGGCTCCTCTGGATGTGATCGGGACTCTCGTGCTTCCTCTCAAGTGGAGACGGGTATGTCGGGGAACTTATTGAGTTGCAGCAAGGGTGTGAATGACCCTTTGGAAGTTCCAGAAGTTAGCTGTGATTAGCCTCGAGACACCTCAGCGGAAAAGGGCCTCATCTCGCCTGGAGGGGAAAACCTCCTGGATTTTCTCCAGTTGCGGCAGGTGCTCTGGACTTACGAAGGGGACTTTAGGGACCGATCTGGTTTCCTCAGGAAAGGCCAGTCCCCATGCGAGTTGCTCGGGGCCTCTCGGATTCCTCTTCCGTCGATGCTGGGCCTAAGTCCTTGTGTGGAGTCCGTGCCGGAACCTGAGGATTCCTCTCCAGTGCTGACATGAATCTTGGGTACTTCTGGAGTCTCCCCAGGGGAGTCAGTCCTTGTCTCGAGTGGGGGCCAGCACATGAGCTTTCCTCCCGAATGTAGCAGCAGTGTCGAGCTTTCCTTCGCGTGGATCAAGGGATCTGTGGCTTTCCCTCGAGGCTTTCCCTTGAGGCTTTCGCACAGGGCTGTCCCACAGCCACCGTGGCGTGAGTCGATCCTCGGCTTGAAAGTTGAGGCAGTGCAGGGAAATCAGTTTTCCCTGGAATGAAATGAGACATCTGGGGGAGTCTGGGAATGGTGGCACGACCCTGGAGTTCGTCTCGCCTTTCCTGTGGAGAGCGCCTCCTCTTGAGATGCGACAGGAACGCCGGTAATTCTTTCCCGTACACCCAGCGATTGGATCCCTCCTCTCGAGCTAGGAGACGGAAATGGGGCTTCTCTGGATGTGGGCGGGACTTTCGTGCTTCCTCTCGAGTGGAGACGGGTATGTCGGGGAACTTCTTGAGTTGCAGCAAGGGTGTGAAGGACCCTTTGGAAGTTCCAGAGGCTAGGTGTCATTAGCCTCGAGATGCCTCAGCGGAAATGGGCCTCATCTCGCCTGGAGGGGAGAACCTCCCTGGATTTTCTCGAGTTGCGGCCAGGTGCTCTCGCCTTACGACGGGGACCTCAGGGACCCGCTCTGGTGGCCTCCAGGAAAGGCCAGTCCCCATGCGAGTTGCTCGGGCCCTCTCGGATTCCTCTCCCGTCGCATGCCCGCCCCTAAGACCTTGTGTGGAGTCGGTGCCGGGACCTGAGGCATCCTCTCCAGTGCTGACATGGATCCTGGAATACTCTGGAGTCTCCCCAGGGAAGTCAGTCCTCGTCTCGTTTGGGGGCATTCACGTGGGCTTTCCTCCCGAGCTGTAGGCACCAGTGTTTACGCTTCCTTCGCGTAGGATCAAGGGATCTGTGGCTTTCCCTAGAGCTTTCCCACTAGGACTTCCCACGAGGCTTTCCCACAGGGATGTCCCACTTGCCCACCCATGGTGTGAGTTGATCTCGGCTTGAAAGTGGAGGCAGTGCAGGGGAAAACAGGTTTCCCTGGAATGGACTGAGACATCTGGGGACTCTGGGAATGGTGGCTCGACCCTGGAGTTCCTCTCGCCTTTCCCTGTGGATGAGTGCCTGCACTTGAGATGCGACGGGAACGCCAGGATTTCTTTCCCGACCACGCAGGGAAAGGATCCCTCCTCTCGACGCTAGGAGGCGGAAATGGGGCTCTTCTGGATGTGGGCGGGACTTTCGTGCTTCCTCTCGAGTGGAGACGGGTATGTCGGGGAACTTCTTGAGTTGCAGCAAGGGTGTGAAGGACCCTTTGGAAGTTCCAGAGGTTAGGTGTGATTATCCTCCAGACGCCTCAGAGGAAATGGGCCTCATCTCGCCTGGAGGGAGAACCTCCTGGATTTTCTCGAGTTGCGTCAGGTGCTCTCGACTTACGACGGGGACCTCAGGGACCCGCTCTGGTGGCCCCAAGAATGGCCAATCCCCATGCGAGTTGCTCTGGGGCCTCTCGGGATTCCTCTCCTCGATGCCGGGGCCTAAGACCTTGTGTGGAGTCGGTGCCAGAACCTGAGGATTCCTCTCCAGTGCTGACATGGATCTTGGGGTACTTCTGGAGTCTCGCCAGGGGAGTCAGACCTCGTTTCGAGTGGGGGCATGCACGTGCGTTTTTCCTGCCGAGCTGTAGCAGCAGTGTCACGCTTCCCTTCGCGTGGATCAAGGGATCTGTGGCTTTCCCTAGAGCTTTCCCACTAGGCCTTCCCACGAGGCTTTCCCACAGGGCTGTCCCACGTACCACCGTGGTGTGAGTCGATCCTCCGCTAGAAAGTCGAGGCACTGCAGGGAAAACAGGTTTCCCTGGAATGGACTGAGACATCTGGGGGACTCTGGGAATGGTGGCACGACCCTGGAGTTCCTCGCGCCTGTCCTGTGGAGAATGCTTCCTCATGAGATGCGCCGGGATCGCCGGGAATTCTTTCCCAACCACGCAGGGAAAGGATCCCTCCTCACGAGCTAGGAGGCGCAAACGGGGCTCCTCTGCATGTGGGCGGGACTCTCGTGCTTCCTCGAGTGGAGACGGGTACGTCGGGAACTACTTGAGTTGCAGCAAGGTTGTGAAGGACCCTTAGGAAGTTCAAGAGGTAAGGTGTGATTAGCCTCGAGACCTCTCAGCTGAAATGGGCCTCATCTCGCCTGGAGGGGAGAACCTCCTGGATTTTCTCGAATTGCGGCAGGTGCTCTCGACTTACGACGGGGACCTCAGGGACACGCTCTGGTGGCCTCAGGAAAGGCCAGTCCCCATGCGAGTTGCTCGGGGGCCTCTCGGGATTCCTCTCCCTTCGATGCCGGGGCCTAAGATCTTGTGTGGAGTCGGTGCCGGAACCTGAGGATTCCTCTCCAGTGCTCACATGGATCTTGGGGTACTTCTGGAGTCTCCCCAGGGAAGTTAGTCATCGTCTCGTGTGGGGGCATGCACCTGCGCTTTCCTCCCTAGCTGTAGCAGCAGTGTCATGCTCCCGTCGCGTGGATCAAGGGATCGGTGGCTTTCCCTCGAGGCTTTCCCACGAGACTTTCCCACAGGGCTGTCCCACGTGCCACCGTGGTGTGAGTCTATCCTCGGCTTGAAAGTCGAGGCAGTGCAGGGAAAACAGGTTTCCCTGGAATGGACTGAGACATCTGGGGGACTCTGGAATCGTGGCACCACCCTGGAGTTCCTCTCGCCTTTCCTGTGAGAGCGCCTCCTCTTGAGATGCGAGGGGAACGCCCGGAATTTTTTCCCGAACACGCAGTGAAAGGTTCCCTCCTCAAGAGCTAGGAGGCGGAAACGGGGCTCCTCTGGATGTGATCGGGACTCTCGTGCTTCCTCTCAAGTGGAGACGGGTATGTCGGGGAACTTATTGAGTTGCAGCAAGGGTGTGAATGACCCTTTGGAAGTTCCAGAAGTTAGCTGTGATTAGCCTCGAGACACCTCAGCGGAAAAGGGCCTCATCTCGCCTGGAGGGGAAAACCTCCTGGATTTTCTCCAGTTGCGGCAGGTGCTCTGGACTTACGAAGGGGACTTTAGGGACCCGATCTGGTTTCCTCAGGAAAGGCCAGTCCCCATGCGAGTTGCTCGGGGGCCTCTCGGGATTCCTCTTCCGTCGATGCTGGGGCCTAAGTCCTTGTGTGGAGTCCGTGCCGGAACCTGAGGATTCCTCTCCAGTGCTGACATGAATCTCGGGGTACTTCTGGAGTCTCCCCAGGGGAGTCAGTCCTTGTCTCGAGTGGGGCCAGCACATGAGCTTTCCTCCCGAATGTAGCAGCAGTGTCGAGCTTTCCTTCGCGTGGATCAAGGGATCTGTGGCTTTCCCTCGAGGCTTTCCCTTGAGGCTTTCGCACAGGGCTGTCCCACAGCCACCGTGGCGTGAGTCGATCCTCGGCTTGAAAGTTGAGGCAGTGCAGGGAAATCAGTTTTCCCTGGAATGAAATGAGACATCTGGGGGAGTCTGGGAATGGTGGCACGACCCTGGAGTTCGTCTCGCCTTTCCTGTGGAGAGCGCCTCCTCTTGAGATGCGACAGGAACGCTGGTAATTCTTTCCCGTACACCCAGCGATTGGATCCCTCCTCTCGAGCTAGGAGACGGAAATGGGGCCTCTGGATGTGGGCGGGATTTCGTGCTTCCTCTCGAGTGGAGACGGGTATGTCGGGGAACTTCTTGAGTTGCAGCAAGGGTGTGAAGGACCCTTTGGAAGTTCCAGAGGTTAGGTGTGATTAGCCTCGAGACGCCTCAGCGGAAATGGGCCTCATCTCGCCTGGAGGGAGAACCTCCTGGATTTTCTCGGTTGTGGGTGCTCTCGACTTACGACGGGGACCTCAGGGACTCTCTCTGGTGGCTCAGGAAAGGCCAGTCCCATGCGAGTTGCTCGGGCCTCTCGGATTCCTCTCCCGTCGATGCCGGGCCTAAGACCTTGTGTGGAGTCGGTGCCCGGAACCTGAGGATTCCTCGCCAGTGCTGACATGGATATTGGGGTACTTCTGGAGTCTCCCCAAGGGAGTCAGTCCTCGTCTCGAGTGGGGCATGCACGTGAGCTTTCCTCCCGAGCTGTAGCAGCAGTGTCATGCTTCCCTTCATGTGTATCAAGGGATCAGTGGCTTTCCCTCGAGGCTTTCCACGAGGCTTTCCCACGAGGCTTTCCCACAGGGCTGTCCCACATGCCACGTGGTGTGAGTAGATCACCTTGAAAGTCGAGGCAGTGCGGGAAAACAGGTTTCCCTGGAATGGACTGAGACATCTTTGGGACTCTGGAAATGGTGGCCACGACGTGGAGTTCCTCTGGCCTTTCCTGTGGAGAGCGCCTCCTCTGGAGATGCGACGGGAACGCCGGAAACTCTTTCCGACCACACAGGGAAAGGATCCACCTCTCGAGCTAGGAGGCGGAAACCGGGCTACCTCTGGATGTGGGCGGGACTTTCGTGCTTCCTCTCGAGTGGAGACGGGTATCTCGGGAACGTGTTGAGTTGGCATCAAGGGTGTGAAGGACCCTTTGGAAGTTCCAGAGTTTAGTGTGATTAGCCTTGGGACGCCTCATCGAAATGGGCCTCATCACGCCTGGAGGGGAGAACCTCCTGGATTTTCACGAATTGCGGCAGGTGCTCTCGAGTTACGACGAGGACCTCAGGGTTCCGCTCTGGTGGCCTCAGGAAAGGCCAGTCCCCATAAGAGTTGCTCGGGGGCCTGTCGGGATTTCTCTACTGTCGATGATGGGGCCTAAGATTTTGTGTGGAGTCGGTCCCGGAACCCGAGGATTCCTCTCTTGTGCTGACATGGATTTTGGGGTACTTCTGGAGTCTCCCAGGGAGTCAGTCCTCGTCTCGAGTGGGGGCATGTACTTTCGCTTTCCTCCTGAGGTGTGGCAGCAGTGTCACGCTTCCCTTCGCGTGGATCAAGGGATCTGTGGCTTTCCTCGAGGCTTTCCCAGCAGTCTGTCCACGAGGCTTTCCCACAGGGCTGTCCCAGTGCCATCGTAGTGTGAGTCGATCCTCCGCTTGAAAGTCGAGGCAGTGCCAGGAAAACAGCTTTCCCTGAAATGGACTGAGACATCTGGGGAACTCTGGGATGGTGGCACGACCTGGAGTTCCTCTCGCCTTTCCTGTGGAGAGCGCCTCCTCTTGAGATGCGACGGGAATACCGGGAATTCTTTCCCCAACACACAGGTAAAAGGATCACTCCTCTCGAGCTATGAGGCGGAAACGGTGCGCCTCTGGATGTGGGCGGGACTCCCGTGCTTCGTCTCGAGTGGAGACGGGTATGTCGGGGAACTTCTTGAGTTGCAGCAATGGTGGGAAGGACCTTTTGGAAGTTCCAGATGTTAGAGGTGATTAGCCTCGAGACGCCTCAGCGGAAATGGGCCTCATCTCGCCTGGAGGTGTGAACCTCCTGGATTTTGTCAAGTTGCGGCAGGTGCTCTCGACTTCGAGAGGGACTCAGGGACCCGCTCAGGTGGCCTTAGAAAGACCAGTCCCCATGCGAGTTGCATGGGGGCCTCTCGGGTTCCT
>NW_017201278.1:0-6736 GCF_001704415.2 Capra hircus | reverse complement strand
TGCGTGGTCGGGAAAGAATTCGCAGCATTCCCGTCGAAACTCAAGGGTGGCGCTCTCCAGAGGAAAGGCGAGAGGACTCCAGGGTCGTGCCACCATTCCCAGAGTCCCCCAGATCTCAGTCCATTCCAGGGAAACCTGTATTCCCTGCACTGCCTCGACTTTCAAGTCGAGGATCGACTCACACCACAGTGGCACGTGGTACAGCCCTGTGGGAAAGCCTCGGTGGAAAGCTCAGGAAAGCCACAGATCCCTTGATCCATGCGAAGGGAAGCGGGACACTGCTACAGCGGGAGGAAAGCGCACGTGCATGGCCCCACTCGAGACGAGTAGTGACACCCCTGGGGGACTCCAGAAGTACCCATATCCATGTCAGAAGTGGAGAGGAATCCTCAGGTTCCGGCACCGACTCCAAACAAGGTCTTAGACCCCGGCATCGTCGGAGAGGAATCCGAGAGGCCCAGAGCAACGCATATGGGGACTGGCCTTTCCTGAGGCCACCAGAGCGGGTCCCTGTGGTCCCATCGTAAGTCGAGAGCACCTGCCGCAACTCCAGAAAATCCAGGGAGGTTCTCCCCTCCAGGCGAGATGAGGCCCATTTACGCTGAGGCAACTAGGGGGTAATCACACTTAAACTCTGGAACTTCCAAAGGGTCCTTCACACCCTTGCTGAAATCAAGAAGTTCCCGACATACCCGTCTCCACTCTAGAGGAATCGGAGAGTCCCGTCCATATCCAGAGTGGCCCCGTTTCCGCCTGCTACCTCGAGAGGAGGATCCTTTCCCTGTGTGGTCGAGAAAGAATTCCTAGCGTTCCCGTCGCATCTCAAGAGGAGGCGCTCTCCACAGGAAAGGACGAGAAGAACTCCAGGATCAGGCCCATTCCCAGAGGTCCCCAGATGCCTCAGTCCATTCCAGGGAAACCTGTTTTCCCAGCACTGCCTCGACTGTCAAGCCGAGGATCGACTCACTCCACGGTGGCACGTGGGACAGCCCCTGTGGGAAAGCCTCGTGGGAAAGCCTCGTGGGAAAGCCTCCAGGGAAAGCCTCTGATCCCTAGATCCACGCGAAGGGAAGCGTGACACTGCTGCTACAGCTCTGGAGGAAAGCGCACGTGCATGCCCCCACTCGAGACGAGGACTGATTCCCCTGGGGAGACTCCAGAAGGCGCCAATATCCATGTCTGCACTGGAGAGGAATCCTCAGGTTCCGGCACCGACTCCACACAAGGTCTTAGGCCCTGGCATCGATGGGAGAGGAATCCCGAGAGGCCCTGAGCAACTCGCATGGGGACTGGCCTTTCCTGAGGAAACCAGTGCGGGCCCCTGAGGTCCCCATCGTAAGTCGAGAGCACCTGCCGCAACTCGAGAAAATCCAGGAGGTTCTCCCCTCCAGGCGAGATGAGGCCCATTTCCCCTGAGGCGTCTCGAGGCTATTCACACCTTAACCTCTGGAACTTTCAAAGGGTCCTTCACACCCTTGCTGCAACTCAAGAAGTTCCCCGACATACCCGTCTACACTCGAGAGGAAGCACGAGAGTCCCGCCCACATCCAGAGGAGCCCCGTTTCCGCCTCCTAGCTCGAGAGGAGGGATCCTTTCCCTGCGTGCTCTGGAAAGAATTCCCGGCGTTCCCGTCCCATCTCAAGAGGAGGCGCTCTCCACAGGAAAGGAGAGGAACTCCAGGTTCCTGCCACCATTCCAGAGTCCCCCAGATGTCTCCGTCCATTCCAGGGAAACCTGATTTCCCTGCACTGCGTCGACTTTCAAGCCGAGGATCGACTCACACCACGGTGGCATGTGACGCCGTGGGACCGCCCTGTGGGAAAGCCTCGTGGGAAAGCCTCGTGGGAAAGCCTCGAGGGAAAGCCACAGATCCCTTGATCCACGCGAATGGAAGCGCGACACTGCTGCTACAGCTCGAGAGGAAAGCGCACGTGCATGCCCCCACTCGAGTCGAGGACTGACTCCAATGGGGAGACTCCAGAAGTACCCAAGATCCACGTAAGCACTGGAAAGGAATCCTCAGGTACCGGCACCCACTCACACAATATCTTAGGCCCCAGGCTTCGACGGGAGAGGAATCCCGAGAGGTCCCCTGGCAACTCGCATAGGGACTGGCCTATCCTGAGGCCACCAGAGCGCGGTCCCTGAGGTCCCCGTCGTAAGTCGAGAGCACCTGCTGCAACTCGAGAACATTCAGGACGTTCTCCCCTCCAGGCGAGATGAGGCCCATTTCCACTGAGGTGTCTCCGGAGGCTAATCACACCTAACCTCTGGAATTTCCAAAGGGTCCTTCACACCCTTGCTGCAACTCAAGAAGTTCCCCGACATACCTGTCTCCACTCGAGAGGAAACACGAAGTCCCACACACATCGACAGTAGCCCCCTTTCCGCCTCCTACCTCGAGAGGAGGGATCCTTTCCCTGCGTGGTCGGGAAAGAATTCCCGGCGTTTCCGTGGCATCCTAAGAGGAGGCGCTCTCCAGAGGAAAGGTGAGACGAACTCCAGGGTCTTGCCACCATTCCCAGAGTCCACCAGATGTCTCCGTCCATTCCAGGGAAACCTCTTTTCCCTGCACTGCCTCGACTTTCAAGCCGAGGATCGACTCACACCACGGTGACACGAGGGACAGCCCTGTGGGAAAGCCTCGTGGAAAGCCTCGTGGGAAAGCCTCGTTGGAAAGCCTCGAGGGAAAGCCACAGATCCCTTGATCCATGCGAAGGGAAGCGCGACACTGCTGCTACAGCTCGGAGGAAAGCGAACGTGCATGACCCCACTCGAGACGAGGACTGACTCCCCTGGGGAGACTCCAGAAATATCCCAAGATTCATGTCAGCACTGGAGAGGAATCCTCAGGTTCCGGCAATGACCCCACACAAGGTCTTAGGCCCCAGCATCGACGGGAGGGGAATCCCGACAGGCGCCCGAGCAACTCGCATGAGGACTGGCCTTTCCTGAGGCGACCAGAGCGGGTCCCTGAGGTCCCCGTCGTAAGTCGAGAGCACCTGCCGCAACTCGAGAACATCCAGGAGGTTCTCCCCTCCAGGCGAGATGAGGCCCATTTCCGCGGAGGCGTCTCGAGGCTAATCACACCTAAACTCTGGAACTTACAAAGGGTCCTTCACACCCTTGCTGCAACTCAAGAAGTTCCCCGACATACCCGTCTCAACTCGAGAGGAAGCACAAGAGTCCCGCCCACATACAGAGGAGCCCCGTTTCCATCTCCTAGCTCGATAGGAGGGATCCTTTGCCTGCGTGCTCGGGAAAGAATTCCAGGCGTTCCGTCGCATCTCAAGAGCAGGCGCTCTCCACAGGAAAGGCGAGAGGAACTCCAGGGTCGTGCCACCATTCCCAGAGTCCACCAGATGTCTCCGTCCATTCCAGGGAAACCTGTTTTCCCTGCACTGCCTTGACTTTCAAGCCGAGGATCGACTCACACCACGGTGGCACGTGGACAGCCCTGTGGGAAAGCCTCCTGGGAAAGCATCGTGGGAAAGCCTCCTGGGAAAGCCTCGAGGGAAAGCCACAGATCCCTTGATCCACGCGAATGGAACCGCAACACTGCTGCTGAAGCTCGGGAGGAAAGCGCACGTGCATGCCCCCACTCGAGACGAGGACTGACTCCCCTGGGGAGATTCCAGAAGTACCCCAAGATCCATGTCAGCACTGGAGAGGAATCCTCAGGTTCTGGCACTGACTCCACACAAGGTCTTAGGCACCAGCATCGACGGGAGATGAATCCCGAGAGGCCCCGATCAACTCGCATGGGGACTGGCCTTTCCTGAGGCCACCAGAGGGGGTCCCTGAGGTCCCCGTCATAAGTTGACAGCACCTACCGCAACTCGAGAAAATCCAGGAGTTTCTCCCCTCCAGGCGAGATGAGGCCCATTTCCGCAGAGGCGTCTCGAGGCTAATCACATCTAACATCTGGAACTTCCAAAGGGTCCTTCACACCCTTGCTGCAACTCAAAGAAGACATCCGTCTCCACTCGAGAGGAAGCACGAGAGTCCCGCCCACATCCAGAGGAGCCCCGATTCCACCTTTTGAGCTCGAGAGGTTTGATCCTTTCCCTGCGCGGTCGGGAAAGAATTCGCAGCATTCCCGACGAATCTCAAGAGGAGGCGCTCTCCAGAGGAAAGGCGAGAGGAACTCCAGGGTCGTGCCACCATTCCCAGAGTCCCCCAGAAGTCTCAGTCCATTCCAGGGAAACCTGTATTCCCTGCACTGCCTCGACTTTCAAGTCGAGGATCGACTCACACCACAGTGGCACGTGGTACAGCCCTGTGGGAAAGCCTCGTGGGAAAGCTCGATGGAAAGCCACAGATCCCTTGATCCATGCGAAGGGAAGCGGGACACTGCTGCTACAGCTCCGGAGGAAAGCGTTCGTGCATGGCCCCACTCGAGACGAGTACTGACACCCCTGGGGGACTCCAGAAGTACCCCAAGATCCATGTCAGAAGTGGAGAGGAATCCTCAGGTTCCGGCACCGACTCCAACCAAGGTCTTAGGACCCTGCATCGACGGGAGAGGAATCCGAGAGGCCCCAGAGCAACTCGCATGGGGACTGGCCTTTCCTGAGGCCACCAGAGCAGGTCCCTAAGGTCCCCATCGTAAGTCGAGAGCACCTGCCGCAACTCCAGAAAATCCAGGAGGTTCTCCCTCCAGGTGAGATGAGGCCCATTTCCACTGAGGCAACTAGGGGGTAATCACACTTAAACTCTGGAACTTCCAAAGGGTCCTTCACACCCTTGCTGCAACTCAAGAATTTCCCCGACATACCCGTCTCCACTCTAGAGGAATCGGAGAGTCCCGTCCATATCCAGAGTGGCCCCGTTTCCGCCTGCTAGCTCGAGAGGAGGGATCCTTTCCCTGCGTGCTCTGGAAAGAATTCCCGGCGTTCCCGTCCCATCTCAAGAGGAGGTGCTCTCCACAGGAAAGGGAGAGGAACTCCAGGGTCCTGCCACCATTCCCAGAGTCCCCCAGATGTCTCCGTCCGTTCCAGGGAAACCTGTTTTCCCTGCACTGCGTCGACTTTCAAGCCGAGGATCGACTCACATCACGGTGGCACGTGGGACCGCCCTGTGGGAAAGTCTCGTGGGAAAGCCTCGTGGGAAAGCCTCGAGGGAAAGCCACAGATCCCTTGATCCACGCAAATGGAAGCGCGACACTGCTGCTACAGCTCGAGAGGAAAGCGCACGTGCATGCCCCCACTCGAGTCGAGGACTGACTCCAATGGGGAGACTCCAGAAGTACCCCAAGATCACGTAAGCACTGGAGAGGAATCCTCAGGTACCGGCACCCACTCCTCACAATATCTTAGGCCCCAGCTTCGACGGGAGAGAAATCCCGAGAGGTCCCCTGGCAACTCGCATAGGGACTGGCCTTTCCTGAGGCCAACAGAGCGGGTCCCTGAGGTCCCGTCGTAAGTCGAGAGCACCTGCCGCAACTCGAGAACATCCAGGAGGTTCTCCCCTGCAGGCGAGATGAGGCCCATTTCCCTGAGGCGTCTCGAGGCTAATCACACTAAACTCTGGAACTTCCAAAGGGTCCTTCACACCCTTGCTGCAACTCAAGAAGTTCCCCGACATACCCGTCTCCACTCTAGAGGAATCGGAGAGTCCCGTCCATATCCAGAGTGGCCCCCGATTCCGCCTGCTAGCTCGAAGGAGGGATCCTTTCCCTGCGTGGTCGAGAAAGAATTCCTAGCGTTCCCGTCGCATTTCAAGATGAGGCGCTCTCCACAGGAAAGGCGAAAAGAACTCCAGGATCAGGCCCCATTCCCAGAGTCCCCAGATGTCTCAGTCCATTCCAGGGAAACCTATTTTCCAGCACTGCCTCGACTGTCAAGCCGAGGATCGACTCACTCCACAGTGGCACGTGGGACAGCCCCTGTGGGAAAGACTCGTGGAAAGCCTCGTGGGAAAGCCTCGAGGGAAAGCCCCTGATCCCTAGATCCACGCGAAAGGGAAGCGTGACACTGCTGCTACAGCTCTGGAGGAAAGCGCACGTGCATGCCCCCACTCGAGACGAGGACTGATTCCCTGGGAGACTCCAGAAGTACGCCAATATCCATGTCTGCACTGGAGAGGAATCCTCAGCTTCCGGCACCGACTCCACACAAGGTCTTAGGCCCTGGCATCGATGGGAGAGGAATCCCGAGAGGCCCCCGAGCAACTCGCATGGGGACTTGGCCTTTCCTGAGGAAAACCAGAGCGGGTCCCTGAGGTCCCCGTCGTAAGTCAAGAGCACCTGCGCAACTCGAAGAAATCCAGGAGGTTCTCCCTCCAGGCGAGAATGAGGCCCATTTCCACTGAGGCGTCTCGAGTCTATTAACACCTAACCTCTGGAACTTCCAAAGGGTCCTTCACACCCTTGCTGCAACTCAAGAAGTTCCCCGACATACCCAACTCCACTCGAGAGGAAGCACGAGAGTCCCCCCATCAGAGGAGCCCGTTTCCGCCTCCTAGCTCGAGAGGAGGGATCCTTTCCTGCGTGCTCTGGAAAGAATTCCCCGGCGATCCCGTCCCATCTCAAGAGGAGGCGCTCTCCACAGGAAAGGGAGAGGAACTCCAGGGTCCTGCCACCATTCCCACAGTCCCCAGATGTCTCCGTCCATTCCAGGGAAACCTGTTTTCCCTGCACTGCGTCGACTTTCAAGCCGAGGATCGACTCACATCACGGTGGCACCTGGGACCGCCCTGTGGGAAAGCCTCGTGGGAAAGCCTAGTGGGAAGCCTA
>NW_017201277.1:0-6736 GCF_001704415.2 Capra hircus | reverse complement strand
ACATCATTTGTATACAAAGGTCTCTGGTGATTTACATTATCTTCTGGCCAAAGAGGCCAAGAGGCTTGTTAACACTTTTAGCTCTCTTCCTTAATGAATGTTAATTTTGTTTCCCCTGAAGTGTTTTTTTTAATCTGCATCTCCTTAAAGCATTAAAGTTACATCTCTATAGAACAAAGGTGCAGTGCGATAGAACAAAGGTGCAGTGGGATATAACAAAGAAGGTACTTAACTCGAGGATCTAATGTTGCTAATACTAGGTCTACTACTTGTTTTTCTATATACCAACTATATCTAAAAATAAAGGATATGAAAATTTGGCAGCAAACATTGACTCAACAAATGAAACTTATAATCAGTCCTATTCTAAAGATTTTGACTCCTCGGAAGCCCCTACATTCCTAGGATGTTTTAAGCTTCCTGTGCCTCCTGCGGTCAGGAGGCCTCAAACAAACACACTTGCAGAGTCCTGCAGGCAGGCTAGAAAGCCATCGGAGGGGTTTTTTGGATTGAAACACTCTTTCAAATGCAGAAGACTAAAGCCCTGAATTGACTTTTTCCAGAAAATGTCAGAAGAGTGGAAAAGCAGAGCACAAAAGCCGGCAGATTTTTGTTGGGGTACATGCTTAGGAATTTCCAGAGGGGCCCCTGAAGTCTGAGCACGCCTTGCGTATGTCAGCTTCCTTCCTCATGACCTTGTCACGGGCGGGATTCCTCACAAAGGCTTCCGGCAGGCGCTCTCCACAGGAAAGGCGAGAGGAACTCCAGGGTCGTGCCACCATTCCCAGAGTCCCCCAGATGTCTCAGTCCATTCCAGGGAAACCTGTTTTCCCTGCACTGCCTCGACTTTCAACCCAAGGATCGACTCACACCACGGTGGCACGTGGGACAGCCCTGTGGGAAAGCCTCGTGGGAAAGCCTCCTGGGAAAGCCTCGAGGGAAAGCTACAGATCCGTTGATCCACGCAAAGGGAAGCGCGACACTGCTGCTACAGCTCGGGAGGAAAGCGCACGTGCATGCCCCGACTCGAGACGCGGACTGACTTCCCTGGGGAGACTCCAGAAGTACCCCAAGATCCATGTCAGGGCTGGAGAGGAATCCTCAGGTTCCGGCATCGACTACACACAAGGTCTTAGGCCCCGGCATCGACGGGAGAGGAATCCGAGAGGCCCCCGAGCAATTCGCATGGGGACTGGCATTTCCTGAGGCCACCAGGGCGGTCCCTGAGGTCCCCGTCTTAAGTCCACAGTACCTGCCGCAACTCGAGAAAATCCAGGAGGTTCTCCCCTTCAGGCGAGATGAGGCCCATTTCCCCTGAGGCGTCTCGATGCTAATCACACCTAACCTCTGGAACTTCCAAAGGGTCCTTAACACCCTTGCTGCAACACAAGAAGTTCCTCGACATACCCGTTTCCAATCGAGAGGAAGCACGAGAGTCCCACCCACATCCAGAGGAGCCCCGTTTCCGCTTCATAGTTCCAGAGGAGGGATTCTTTTCCTGTGTGGTCGAGAAAGAATTCCCGGCGATCCCGTCGCATCTCAAGTGGAGGCGCTCACCACAGGAAAGGCGAGAGGAACTCCTGGGTCGTGCCACTATTCCCAGAGTCCCCCAGATGCTCAGTCCATAACAGGGAAACCAGTTTTCCCAGCACTGCCTCGACTTTCAAGCCGAGGATCGACTCACACCACGGTGGTACGTGGGACAGCCGTGGGAAAGCCTCGTGGGAAAGCCTCCTGGGAAAGCCTCCAAGGAAAGCCACAGATTCCTGGATCCACGCGAAGGGAAGAGTGACACTGCTGCTACAGCTCTGGAGGAAATTGCACATGCATGCCCCCAATAGATATGAGGACTGACTCACCTGGGAGACTCCAGAAGTACCCCAAGATCCATGTAAGCACTGGAGAGGAATCCTCAGGTTCCGGCACCGACTCCACACAAGGTCTTAGGCGACTGCATCTACGGGAGAGGAATCCCGAGAGGCCCCCGAGCAACTCGCATGGCGTCTGGCCTTTCCTGAGGCCACCAGAGAGGGTCCCTGATGTCCCCGTCATAACTCGAGAGCACCTGCCACAACTCGAGAAAATCCAGGAGGTTCTCCCCTCCAGGCGAGATGAGGCCCATTTCCGCTGAGGGGTCTCGAGGCTAATCACACCTAACCTCTGGAACTTCCAAAGGGTCCTTCACACCCTTGCTGCAACTCAAAAGTTCCCCGACATATCCGTCTCCACTCGAGAGGAAGCACGAGAGTCCCCCACATCCAGAGGAGTCCCGTTTCCGCCTCCTAGCTCGAGAGGAGGGATCCTTTCCCTGCGTGGTCGGGAAAGAATTCCCGGGGTTCCCGTCGCATCTCAAGAGGAGGCGCTCTCCACAGGAAAGGCGAGAGGAACTCCTGGGTTGTGCCACCATTCCCAGAGTCCCCCAGATGTCTCAGTCCATTCCAGGGAAACCTGTTTTCCCTGCACTGCCTCGACTTTCAAGCCGAGAATCGACTCACACCACGGTGGCACGTGGGACAGCCCTGTGGGAAAGCCTCGTGGGAAAGCCTCGTGGGAAAGCCTCGAGGGAAAGCCACAGATCCCTTGATCCACGCGAAGGGAAGCGTGACACTGCTGCTTCAGCTCGGGAGCAAATCTCACGTGGATGCGCCAACTCGAGACGAGGACTGAGTCCCCTGGGTAGGCTCCAGAAGTTCCCCAAGATCCATGTCAGCACTGGAGAGTAATCCTCAGGTTCCGACACCGATTCCACACATGGTCTTAAGCCCCGGCATCGACGGGAGAGGAATCCCGAGAGGCCCCTGAGCAACTCGCATGGGGATTGGCCTTTCCTGAGGCCACCAGAGCAGGTCCCTGAGGTCCCCGTCGTAAGTCGAGAGCACCTGCCACAACTCGAGAAAATCCAGGAGGTTCTCCCCTCCAGGGGAGATGAGGCCCATTTCCGCTGAGGCGTCTAGAGGCTAATCACACCTAACTTCTGGAACTTCCAAAGGGTCCTTCACACCCTTGCTACAACTCAAGAAGTTCCCCGGCATACCCGACTCCACTCAGGATGAAGCACGAGAGTCCCGCCCACATCCAGAGGAGACCCGTTTCGGCCTCCTTGCTCGAGAGACGGGTTCCTTTCCCTGCGTGGTCGGGAAAGAATTCCCGGCGTTCCTGTCGCATCTCAAGAGGAGGCACTCTCCACAGGAAAGGCGTGAGGAACTCCAGGGTTGTGCCACCATTCCCAGAGTCCTCCAGATATCTCAGTCCATTCCAGGGAAACCTGTTTTCCCTGCACTGTTTCGACTTTCAAGCAGAGGATCGACTCACACCACGTTGCCACGTGGGACAGCCCTGTGGGAAAGCCTCGTGGGAAAGCCTCGTGGGAAAGCCTCGAGGGAAAGCCACAGATCCCTTGATCCACGCGAAGGGAAGCGTTACAATGCTGCTACAGCTCGAGAGTAAAAGCGCACTTGTATGCCCCCACTCGAGACGAGGACTGACTCCACTGGGGAGAGTCCAGAAGTTCCCCAAGATCCTTTTCAGCACTGGAGAGGAATCCTCAGGTTCGGAACCGACTCCACACAATGTCTTAGGCCCCATCGACGGGAGAGGATCCCGAGAGGTCCCCCGAGCAACTCCCATGGGGACTGGCATTTCCTGAGGCCACCAGAGCGGGTCCCTGAGGACCCGTCTCAAAGTCGAGAGCACCTGCCGCAACTCGAGAAAATCCAGGAGGTTCTCCCCTCCAGGCGAGATGAGGCCCATTTCCGCTGAGGCGTCTCGAGGCTAATCACACCTAACTCTGGAACTTCCAAAGGGTCCTTCACACCCTTGTGCAACTCAAGAAGTTCCCGACATACCCGTCTCCACTCGAGAGGAAGCACGAGAGTCCGCCCACATCCAGAGGAGCCCCGTTTCCGCCTCATAGCTCGAGAGGAGGGATCCTTTCCCTGCGTGTTCGGGAAAGAATTCCCGGCGTTCCCGTCGCATCTCAAGAGGAGGCTCTCCACAGGAAAGGCGAGAGGAACTCCAGGGTCGTGCCACCATTCCCAGAGTCCCCCAGATGTCTCAGTCCATTCCAGGGAAACCTGTTTTCCCTGCACTGCCTCGACTTTCAAGCCGAGGATCGACTCACACCACGGTGGCACGTGGGACAGCCTGTGGGAAAGCCTCGTGGGAAAGCCTCGGAAAACAGATCCTTGATCCACGCGAAGGGAAGTGACACTGCTGCTACAGCTCGGGAGGAAAGCGCACGTGCATGCCCCCGAGACGAGGACTGACTCCCTGGGGAGACTCCAGAAGTACCCAAGATCCATGTCAGCACTGGAGAGGAATCCTCAGGTTCCGGCACCGACTCCACACAAGGTCTTAGGCCCGGCATCGACGGAGAGGAATCCCGAGAGGCCCCGAGCAACTCGCATGGGGACTGGCCTTTCCTGAGGCCACCAGAGCGGGTCCCTGAGGTCCCCGTCGTAAGTCGAGAGCCTGCCGCAACTCGAGAAAATCCAGGAGGTTCTCCCCTCCAGGCGAGATGAGGCCCATTTCCCTGAGGCGTCTCGAGGCTAATCACACCTAACCTCTGGAACTTCCAAAGGGTCCTTCACACCCTTGCTGCAACTCAAGAAGTTCCCGACATACCCGTTCCACTCGAGAGGAAGCACGAGAGTCCGCCCACATCCAGAGAGGAGCCCCGTTTCCGCCTCCTAGCTCGAGAGGAGGGATCCTTTCCTGTGTTTCGGGAAAGAATTCCCGGCGTTCCCTCGCATCTCAAGAGGAGGCGCTCTCCACAGGAAAGGCGAGAGGAACTCCAGGGTCGTGCCACCATTCCAGAGTCCCCCAGATGTCTCAGTCCATTCCAGGGAAACCTGTTTTCCCTGCACTGCCTCGACTTTCAAGCCGAGGATCGACTCACACCACGGTGGCACGTGGACAGCCCTGTGGAAAAGCCTCGTGGGAAAGCCTCTCGAGGAAAGCCACAGATCCTTGATCCACTCGAAGGGAAGCATGACACTGCTGCTACAGCTCGGGAGGAAAGCGCACTTGCATGCCCCCACCGAGACGAGGACTGACTCCCCTGGGAGACTCCAGAAGTACCCCAAATCCATGTCAGCACTGGAGAGGAATCCTCAGGTTCCGGCACCGACTCCACACAAGGTCTTAGGCCCCGGCATCGACGGGAGAGGAATCCCGAGAGGCCCCCGAAACTCGCATGGGGACTGGCCTTTCCTGAGGCCACCAGAGCGGGTCCCTGAGGTCCCCGTCGTAAGTCGAGAGCACCTGCCGCAACTCGAGAAAATCCAGGAGGTTCTCCCCCTCCAGGCGAGATGAGGCCCATTTCCGCTGAGGCGTCTCGAGGCTAATCACACCTAACCTCTGGAACTTCCAAAGGGTCCTTCACACCCTTGCTGCAACTCAAGAAGTTCCCCGACATACCCGTCTCCACTCGAGAGGAAGCACGAGAGTCCCGCCCACATCCAGAGGAGCCCCGTTTCCGCCTCCTAGCTCGAGAGGAGGGATCCTTTCCCTGCGTGGTCGGGAAAGAATTCCCGGCGTTTCCGTCGCATCTCAAGAGGAGGCGCTCTCCACAGGAAAGGCGAGAGGAACTCCAGGGTCGTGCCACCATTCCCAGAGTCCCCCAGATGTCTCAGTCCATTCCAGGGAAACCTGTTTTCCCTGCACTGCCTCGACTTTCAAGCCGAGGATCGACTCACACCACGGTGGCACGTGGGACAGCCTTGTGGGAAAGCCTCGTGGGAAAGCCTCGTGGAAAGCCTCGAGGGAAAGCCACAGATCCCTTGATCCACGCGAAGGGAAGCGTGACACTGCTGCTACAGCTCGGGAGGAAAGCGCACGTGCATGCCCCCACTCGAGACGAGGACTGACTCCCTGGGGACTCAGAAGTACCCCAAGATCCATGTCAGCACTGGAGAGGAATCCTCAGGTTCCGGCACGACTCCACACAAGGTCTTAGGCCCGGCATCGACGGGAGAGGAATCCCGAGAGGCCCCGAGCAACTCGCATGGGGACTGGCCTTTCCTGAGGCCACCAGAGCGGTCCCTGAGGTCCCCGTCGTAAGTCGAGAGCACCTGCCGCAACTCGAGAAAATCCAGGAGGTTCTCCCCTCCAGGCGAGATGAGGCCCATTTCCGCTGAGGCGTCTCGAGGCTAATCACACCTAACCTCTGGAACTTCCAAAGGGTCCTTCACACCCTTGCTGCAACTCAAGAAGTTCCCGACATACCCGTCTCCACTCGAGAGGAAGCACGAGAGTCCCGCCCACATCCAGAGGAGCCCCGTTTCCGCTCTCCTAGCTCGAGAGGAGGGATCCTTTCCCTGCGTGTTCGGGAAAGAATTCCCGGCTTCCCTCGCATCTCAAGAGGAGGCGCTCTCCACAGGAAAGGCGAGAGGAACTCCAGGGTCGTGCCACCATTCCCCAGAGTCCCCCAGATGTCTCAGTCCATTCCAGGGAAACCTGTTTTCCCTGCACTGCTCGACTTTCAAGCCGAGGATCGACTCACACCACGGTGGCACGTGGGACAGCCTTTGGGAAGCCTCGTGGGAAAGCCTCGTGGGAAAGCCTCAAAGACTCGAAAGCCACAGATCCTTGATCCACGCGAAGGGAAGCGTGACACTGCTGCTACAGCTCGGGAGGAAAGCGCACGTGCATGCCCCAACTCGAGACGAGGACTGACTCCCTGGGGAGACTCAAAGTACCCCAAGAACCATGTCAGCACTGGAGTGGAATCCTCCGG
>NW_017201276.1:0-6736 GCF_001704415.2 Capra hircus | reverse complement strand
GTGGGAAAGCCTCGAGGGAAAGCCACAGATCCCTTGAATCCACGCGAAGGGAAGCGGGACACTGCTGCTACAGCTCGGGAGGAAAGCGCACGTGCATGGCCCCACTCGAGACGAAGACTGACACCCCTGGGGAGACTCGAGAAGTACCCCAAGATCCATGTCAGCACTGGAGAGGAATCCTCAGCTTCCGCACCGACTCCACACAAGGTCTTAGGCCCTGGCATCTACGGAGAGGAATCCCGCGAGCCCCAGAGCAACTCGCATGGGGCCTGGCCTTTCCTGAGGGCACCAGAGCGGGTCCCTGAGGTCCCCGTCGTAAGTCGAGGGCACCTGCCGCAACTCGAGAAAATCCAGGAGGTTCTACCCTCCAGGCGAGATGAGGCCCATTTCCGCTGAGGCGTCTCCAGGCTAATCACACCTAACCTATGGAACTTACAAAGGGTCCTTCACGCCCTTGCTGCAACTCAAGAAGCTCCCCCACACACCCGTCTCCACTCGAGAGGAAGCCCGAGAGTCCCGCCCACATCCAGAGGAGCCCCGTTACTGCCTCCTAGCACGAGAGGAGGGATCCTTTCACTGAGTGGTCGGTCAAGTATTCCCGGAGTTCCCATCTCATCTCAAGAGGAGGCGCTCTCCACAGGAAAGGCGAGAGGAACTCCAGATTCGTGCACCATTCCCAGAGGCCCCAGATGTCTCAGTCCATTCCGTGGAATCCTGTTTCTCCTGCACTGCCTCAACTTTCTAGCCTAGGATCGACACAACACGGTGGCACGTGGGACAGCCCTTTGGGAAAGTCTCGTGGGAAAGCCTCGTGGAAAAGACTCGTGGGAAAGCCTCGAGGGAAAGCCGCAGATACCTTGATCCACGCGAAGGGAAGCGTGACACTGCTGCTACAGCTCGGAGGAAAGCGCACGTGCAGGCCCAAATCGAGATGAGGACTGACTCCCGTGGGGAGACTGGAGAAGTACCCCAAGATCCTTGTCAGCACTACAAAGGAATCCTCAGGTTCTGGCACCGACTCACAAGGTCTTAGGCCCTGGCATCGACGGGAGAGGAACCCCCGAGAGGGCCCTGAGTAACTCGCATGGGGACTGGTCTTTCCTGAGGCCACCAGAGCGGGTCTCTGAGGTCCCATCGTAAGTCGAGAGCACCTGACGCAACTCGAGAAAATCCAGGAGGTTCTCCCCTCCAGGCGAGATGAGGCCCATTTCCGCAGAGGCGACTCGAGGCTTATCACACCTGACCTCTGGAACTTCCAAAGGGTCCTTCACACCCTTGCTGCAACTCAAGAAGGTCCCCGACATACCGTCTCCACTCGAGAGGAAGCACGAGAGTCCCGCCACATCCAGAGGAGCCCCTTTTCCACCTCCTAGCTCGAGAGGAGGTATCATTTCCTCGTGGTCGGGAAAGAATTCCCGGCGTTTCCCTCGCATCTCAAGAGAGAGGCGCTCTCCACAGGAAAGGCGAGAGGAACTCCAGGGTCGTGTCACCATTCCCAGAGTCCCCCAGATGTATCAGTCCATTCCAGGGAAACCTGTTTTCCCTGCACTGCCTCGACTTTCAAGCCGAGCATCGACTCACACCACGTTGGCACGTGGGACAGCCCTGTGGGAAAGCCTCGGAAAGCCTCGTGGGAAAGCCTCGAGGGAAAGCCACAGGTCCCTTGATCCACGAGAAGGGAAGCGTGACACTGCTGTCACAGCTCGGGAGTAAAGCACACGTGCATGCCCCCACTCGAGACGACGACTGACTCCCCTGGGGAGACTCCAGAAGTACGCCAAGATCCATGTCAGCACTGGAGACGAATCCTCAGGTTTCGGCACCGATTCCACACAAGGTCTTAGGCCCCGGCATCGAAGGGAGAGGAATCCCGAGAGGCCCCTGAGCAACTCGCAAGGGACTGGCCTTTCCTGAGGCCACCAGAGCGGGGCCCTGCAGGCCCCGTCGTAAGTCGAGAGCACCTGCCGCAACTCGAGAACATCCAGGAGGTTCTCCCCTGCAGGCGAGATGAGGCCCATTTCCGCTGAGGCATCTCGAGGCTAATCACATCTAATATCTGGAACTTCCAAAGGGTCCTTCACACCCTTGCTGCAACTCAAGAAGTTCTCCGAAATAGCCGTCTCTCACTCGAGAGGAAGCAGGAGAGTCCCGCCCACATCCAGAGGAGCCCCGTTTCCGCCTCCTAGCTCCAGAGGAGGGAGCCTTTCCCCTGCGTGGTCGGGAAAGAATTCCCTGCGTTCCCGTTGCATCTCAAGAGGAGGCGCTCTCCACAGGAAAGGCGAGAGGAACTCCAGGGTCGTGCCACATTCCCAGAGTCCCCTGAATATCTCAGTCCATTCCAGGGAAACCTGTTTTCCCTGAACTGCATCGACTTTCAAGCCGAGGATCAACTCACACCACCGTGGCACGTGGGACAGCCCTGTGGGAAAGCCTCGTGGGAAAGCCTCGAGGGAAAGACACAGATCCCTTGATCCACCGGAAGGGAAGCGCGACACTGCTGCTACAGCACGGAAGGAAAGCGCACGTGCATGCCCCTACTCGAGATGAGGACTGACTCCCCTGGGGGGACTCCAGAAGTACCCCAAGATCCATGTCAGCACTGGAGAGGAATCCTCAGGTTCCCGCACTGACTCCACAGAAGGTCTTAGGCCCCAGCATCGACGGAAGAGGAATCCAGAGAGGCCGCCGAGCAACTCGCATGGGGACTGGCCTTTCCTGAGGCCACCAGAGCGGATCCCTGAGGTCCCCATCGTAAGTGAGAGCTCCTGCCGCAACTCGAAAAAATCCAGGAGGTTCTCCCCTCCAGGCGAGATGAGGCCCATTTTCCGCTGAGGCGTCTCCAGGCAAATCACACGTAACCTCTGGAACTTCCAAAGGGTCCTTCACACCCTTGCAGCAACTCAAGTAGTTCCCCGACATACCCGTCTCCACTCGAGAGGAAGCAGGAAAGTCCCGCCCACATCAAGAGGAGCCACGTTTCCGCCTCCTAGCTCGAGAGGTTTGATCCTTTCCCTGCGTGGTTGGGAATGAATTCGCGGCGTTCCCGTCGCATCTCAAGAGGAGGCGCTCTCCAGAGGAAAAGCGAGAGGAACTCCAGGTTCGTGCCACCATTACCAGAGTCCCCCAGATGTCTCCGTCCATTCCAGGGAACCTGTTTTCCCTGCACTGCCTCGACTTTCAAGCCTAGGATCGACTCACACCACAGTGGCACGTGGGGCAGCCCTGTGGGAAAGCCTCGTGGGAAAGCCTCGAGGGAAAGCCACAGATCCCTTGATCCACGCGAAGGGAAGCGGGACACTGCTACTACAGCACGGAAGGAAAACCCACGTGCATGCCCCCACTCGAGATGAGGACTGACTCCCCAGGGGAGACTCCAGAAGTACCCCAAGATCCACGTTAGCACTGGAGAGGAATCCTCAGGTACCGGCATCCACTCCACACAAGATCTTCGGCCCCGGCATCGACGGGAGAGGAATCCCGAGAGGCCCCCGAGCAACTCGCATGGGGACTGGCCTTTCCTGGGGCCACCAGAGCGGGTCCCTGAGGTCCCCGTCGTAAGTCGAGAGCACCTGCCACAACTCGAGAACTTCCAGGATGTTCTCCCCTCAGGTCAAAGATGAGGCCCATTTCCGCTGAGGCGTCTCGAGGCTAATCACACCAACCCTTGGAACTTACAAAGGGTCCTTCACACCCTTGTTGCAACTCAAGATGTTCCCCGACATACCCGTCTCCACTCGAGAGGAAGCACGAGAGTCCCGCCTACATCCAGAGGAGCCCCGTTTTCCGCCTCCTAGCTCGAGAGGAGGGATCCTTTCCCTGCGGGGTCGAGAAAGAATTCCCAGCGTTCCCGTCGCATCTCAAGAGGAGGCACTCTCCACAGGAAAGGCGAGAGGAACTCCATGGTCGTGCCACCATTCCCAGAGTCCCCCAGATGTCTCCGTCCATTCCAGGGAAACCTGTTTTCCCTGCACTGCGTCGACTTTCAAGCCAAAGATCGACTCACACCACGGTGGAACTGGCACAGCCCTGTGGGCAAGCCTCGTCGGAAAGCCTCGAGGGAAAGCCCCTGATCCTTGATCCACGCGATGGGAAGCGTGACAATGATGCTACAGCTCGGGAGGAAAGCGCACGTGCATGCCCCCACTCGAGACGAGAAGTGACTCCCCTGGGAAGACTCCAGCAGTACCCCAAGATCCATGTCAGCACAGGAGAGGAATCCTCAGGTTCCGGCACCGACTCCACACAAGGTCTTAGGCCCCGGCATCGCCCTGAGAAGAATCCGAGAGGCCCCCGAGCAACTGGCATGGGGACTGGCCTTTCCAGAGGCCACCAGAGCGGGTCCCTGAAGTCCCCATGGTAAGTCGAGAGCACCGGCCACAACTCTTGAAAATCCAGGAGGTTCTCCCCTCCAGGCGAGATGAGGCCCATTTCCCTGAGGCGTCTCGACGCTAATCACACCTAACCTCTGGAACTTCCCAAGGGTCCTTCACACCCTTGCTGCAACTGAAGAAGTTCCCCGTCATACCCGACTCCACTCGAGAAGAAGGACGAGAGTCCCGCCCACATACAGAGGAGCCCCGTTTCTTCCTCATAGCTCTAGAGGAGGGATCCTTTCCCTGCGTGGTCGGGAAAAGTATTCCCGGAGTTCCCGTCGCATCTCAAGAGGAGGCGCTCTCAACTTGAAACGGGAGAGGAACTCCAGGTTCGTGCCACCGTTCCCACACTCCTCCAGATGTCTCATTCCATTCCACAGAAACCTGTTTTCCCTGCACTGCCTCGACTTTCAAGCTGAGGATCGACTCACACCACGGTGGCATGTGGGACAGCCCTGTGGGAAAGCCTCGTGGGAAAGTATCCTGAGAAAACCTCGAGGAAAGCCACAGATCCCATGATCCAGGCGAAAGGAAGCGTGACACTGCTGCTACAGCTCGGGAGGAAACCCCAAGTGCATGCCCGCCACTCGAGACCAGGACTGATTCCCCTGGGGAGACTCCAGAAGTACCCCAAGATCCATGTCAGCACTGGAGAGGAATCCTCAGATACCGGCACCGACTCCACATAAGGTCTGAGGCCCTGACATCGACGGAGACGAATCCCGAGAGGCCCCCGAGCAACTCGCATGGGGACTGGCCTTTCCTGAGGCCACCAGAGCGGGTCCCAGTGGTCCCCGTCGTAAGGCGAGAGCAAGTAACGGCAACTCGAAAAAAATCCAGGAGATTCTCCCTCCAGGCGAGATGAGGCCCATTTCCGCTAAGGCGTCTCGACTCTAAACACACCTAACCTCTGAATTCCAAAGGATCCTTAACACCCTTGCTGCAACTCAAGAAGTTCCCAACATACCGTCTCCACTCGAGAGGAAGCACGAGAGTCCCGGCCACATCCAGAGGAGCCCCGTTTCCGCCTCCAAGTTCGAGAGGAGGGATCCTTTTCTGCGTGGTCGGGAAAGAATTCCCGGCGTTCCCGTCGCATCTCAAGAGGAGGCGCTGTCCACAGGAAAGGCGAGAGGAACTCCAGGGTCGTGCCACCATTCCCAGAGTCCCCAGATGTCTCAGTCCATTTCCAGGGAAACCTGTTTTCCCTGCACTGCCTCGACTTTGAGCCGAGGATCCACTCACACCATGGTGGCACGTGGACAGCCCTGTGGGAAAGCCTCGTGGGAAAGCCTCGTGGGAAAGCGTCGAGGAAAAGCCACAGATCCCTTGATCCACGCAAAGGGAAGGGTGACAATGCTGCTACAGCTCGGGAGGAAAGCGCACTGCATACCCCCACTAGAGACGTGGACTGACTCCCCTGGGGAGACTCCAGAAGTACCCCAGGATCCATGTCAGCACTGGAGAGGAATCCTCAGGTTCCGGCACCGACTCCATACAAGGTCTAAAGGCCCGGCATCGAAGGGAGAGGAATCCCGAGAGGCCCCTGAGCAACTCGCATGGGGACTGGCCTTTCCTGAGGCCACCAGAGCGGGTCCCTGAGGTCCCCATCGTTAGTCGAGAGCACCTGCCGCAACTCGAGAAAATCCAGGAGGTTCTCCCTTCCAGGCGAGATTAGGCCCATTTCTGCTGAGGCGATTCGACGCTAATCACACCTAACCTCTTGAATTTCCAAAGGGTCCTTCACACCCTTGCTGCAACTCAAGAAGTTGCCCGACATACCCGTCTCCACTCGAGAGGAAGCACGACATTCCCGCCACATGCAGAGGAGCCCGTTCCGTCTCATAGTTCGAGAGGAGGGATCTTTCCCTGCGTGTTCGGGAAAGAATTCCCGGCGTTCCCGTCGCATCTCAAGAGGAGGGCTCTCTCCACGGAAAGGCAAGAGGAACTCCCGGTCGTGCCACCAATCCGCAGAGTCCACCAGATGTCTCAGTCCATTCCAGGGAAACCTGTTTTCCCTGCACTGCCTCGACTTTCAAGCCGAGGATCGACTCACACGTCGGTGGCACGTGGGACAGCCCAGTGGGAAGCCTCGTGGAAAGCCTCGTGGGAAGCCTCGTGGGAAAACCTCGAGGGAAAGCCACAGATCCCTTGATCCACGCGAAGGGAAGTGTGACACTGCTGCTACAGCTCGGGAGAAAAGCGCACGTGCATGCCCCACTCGAGACGAGAACTGACTCCCCTGGGAGACTCCAAGAAGTACCCAAGATCCATATTCAGCACTGGAGAGGAATCCTCAGGTTCAGGCACCGACTCCACACATGGTCTTAGGTCCCGGCATCGATGGGAGAGGCATCCGAGACTCC
>NW_017201275.1:0-6737 GCF_001704415.2 Capra hircus | reverse complement strand
GGGTACTTCTGGAGTCTCCCCAGGGGAGTCAGTCTCGTCTCGTGGGGTATGCACGTGTGCTTCCCTCCCGTGCTGTAGCAGCAGTGTCAGCTACCTTCGAGAGGATCAAGGGTTTTGTGGCTTTCACTCGAGTTTTCCCAGGAGGCTTTCTCACGAGGCTTTTTCCACAGGGCTGTCCCACGTGCCACCGTGGTGTGAGTCGATCCTCGCTTGAAAGTCGAGGCAGTGCAGGGAAAACAGGTTTCCCTGTAATGGACTGAGACATCTGGGGGACTCTGGGAATGGTGGCACGACCCTGGAGTTCCTCTCGGCTCCTCTCCTTTGTGAGAGTGCCTCCTCTTGAGATGCGAAGGGAACGCCGGGAATTCTTTCCCGACCACGGAGGGAAAGGATCCCTCCTCTCAAGCTAGGAGGCGGAAACGGGGCACCTCTGGATGTGGCCGGAACTCTTGTGCTTCCTCTCGAGTGGAGACGGATATGTCGGGAACCTCTTGAGTTGCAGCAAGGGTGTGAAGGACCCTTTGGAAGTTCGCAGAGGTTAGGTGTGAATAGCCTCGAGACGCCTCAGCGGAAATGGGCCTCATCTCGCCTGGAGGGGAGAACCTCTTGGATTTTCTCGAGTTGCGGCAGGTGCTCTCGACTTACGAGGGGGACCTCAGGGACCCGCTCTGGTGGCCTCAGGAAAGGCCAGTCCCCATGCGAGTTGCACGGGGGCCTCTCGGGATTCCTCTCTCATCGATGCGGGCGTGAGACCTTGTGTGGAGTCGGTGCCGGAACCTGAGGATTCCTCTCCAGTGCTGACATGGATCTTGGGGTACTTCTGGAGTCTCCCCAGGGGAGCCAGTCGTGGTCTCGAGAGAGGTCATGCATGTGCGCTTTCTTCCCGAGCTGTAGCAGCAGTGTCACGCTTCCCTTCGCGTGGATCAAAGGATCTGTGGCTTTCCTCGAGGTTTTCCCACGAAACTTTCCATAGAGGCTTTCCCAAAGGGCTTTCCCACGTGCCACCGTGGTGTGAGTCGATGCTCGGCTTGAAAGTCGAGCAGTGCAGGGAAGACAGGTTTCCCTGGAATGGACTGAGACATCTGGGGGACTCTGGAATGGTGGCACGACCCTGGAGTTCCTCTCGCCTTTCCTGAGGAGAGCGCCTCCTCTTGAGATGTGAGGGGAACGCCGGGAATTCTTTCCGAGCACACAGGGAAAGGATCCCTCCTCTCGAGCTAGTAGGCTGAAACGGGGCTCCTCTGGATGTGAGCAGGACTCTCGTGCTTGCTCTCAAGTGAGACGAGCATGTCGGGGAACTTCTTGAGTTGCAGCAAGGGTGTGAATGCCCTTTGGAAGTTCCAGAGGTTAGGTGTGATTAGCCTCGACACGCCTCAGCGGAAATGGCCTCATCTCGCCTGGAGGGGAAAACCTCCTGGATTTTCTCGAGTTGCGGCAGGTGCTCTCGACTTACGATGGGGACCTCAGGGAACCGCTCTGATGGCCTCAGGAAAGGCCACTCCCATGCGAGTTGCTCGGGGGATTCTCGGATTCCACTCCCTAGATGCCGGGGCCTAAGTCCTTTGTGAAGTCGGTGCGGGAACCTGAGGATACCTCTCCAGGCCAGACATGGATATTGGGGTACTTCTGGAGTCTCCCCAGGGGGGTCAGTGCTCGTCTCGAGGGGAGGCATGCACGTGCCTTTCCTCCCGAGCTGTAGCAGCAGTGTCACGCTTCCCTTCGCGTGGATCAAGGCATCTGTGGCTTTCCCATGAGGCTTTCCCACGAGGCTTACGCACAGGGCTGTCCACGTGCCACCGGTGGTGTGAGTCGATCCTCGGCTTGAAAGTCGAGGCCGTGCAGGGAAACAGGTTTCCCTGGAATGGACTGACATCTGGGGGACTCTGGAAATGGTGGCACGACCCTGGAGTTCCTCTCGCCTTTCCTGTGGAGAGCACCTCCTCCTGAGATGCGACGGGAACGCCGGGAATTCTTTCCCGACCACACAGGGAATGGATCCCTCCTCTCGAGCTATGAGGCGGAAACGGGTCTCCTCTGTATGTGGGCGGGATTCTCGTGCTTTCTCTCGAGTGGAGACGGATATGCCGGCGAACTTCTTGAGTTGCAGATATGGTGTGAAGGACACTTTGGAAGTTCCAGAGTTTAGGTGTGACTAGCCTGGAGACGCCTCAGCAGAAATGGGCCTCATCTCGCCTGGAGGGCATAACCTCCTGGATTTTCTCGAATTGCCGGCAGGTGCTCTCGACTTACGACGGGGACCTCAGGGACCCCCTCTGGTGGCCTCAGGAAAGGCCAGTCCCCATGCCGAGTTGCTCGAGGGCCTCTCGGATTCCTCTCCCGTCGCAGCCTGGGCCTAAGACCTTGTGTGGAGTCGGTCCCGGAACCTGAGGATTCCTCTCCAGTGCTGACATGGATCTTGGGGTACTTCTGGAGTCTCCCCAGGGGAGTCAGTCCCTCGTCTCGAGAGGGGCATGGACGTGCGCTTTCCTCCCGAGCTTGTAGCAGCACTGTCACACTTCCCTTCTCGTGGATCAAGGGATCTGGGGCTTTCCCTCGAGGCTTTCCCTCGAGGCTTTCCCACGAGGCTTTCCCACGAGGCTCTCCCACGTGCCACCCGTGGTGTGAGTCGATCCTCGGCTTGAACGTCCAGGCAGTTCAGGAAACAGGTTTCCCTGGAATGGACTGAGACATCTGGGGGACTCTGGGAATGGTTGGCACGACCCTTGATTCCCTCTCGCCTTTCATGTGGAGAGCGCCTCCTCTTGAGATGCCACGGGAACGCCAGGAATTCTTTCCCGACCCTGCAGGGAAAGGATCCCTCCTCTCGAGCTACGAGGCGGAAACGGGGCTCCTCTGGATGTGCGCAGGACTATCGTGCTTCCTCTCGAGTGGAGACGGGTATGTCGGGGAACTTCTTGAGTTGCAGCAAGGGTGTGAAGGACCCTTTGGAAGTTCCAGAGGTTAGGTGTGATTAGCCTCGACACACCTCAGCGGAAACGGGCGTCATCTCGCCTGGAGGGGAGAACCTCCTGGATTTTCTCGAGTTGAGGAAGGTGCTCTCGACTTACGACGGGGACCTCAGGGACCCGCTCTGGTGGCCTCAGGAAAGGCCAGTCCACATGCGAGTTGCTCGGGGCCCTCTCGGGATTCCTCGCCCTTCGATGCCGGGGCCTAAGACCTTGTGTGGAGTCGTTGCGGAACCTGAGGATTCCTCTCCAGGGCTGACATGGATCTTGGAGTACTTCTGGAGTCTCCCCAAGGGAGTCAGTCCTCGTCTCGAGAGGGGGCATGCACGTGTGCTTTCCTCCCCAGCTCTAGCAGCCGTGTCACGCTTCCCGTCGAGTGAATCAAGGGATCTGTGGCTTTCCCTCGAGGCTTTCCCACGAGGCTTTCCCACAGGGCTGTCCCACGTGCCACCGTGGTGTGAGTCGATCCTCGGCTTGAAAGTCGAGGCAGTGCAGGGAAAACAGGTTTCCTTGGAATGAACTGAGACATCTGGGGGACTCTGGGAATGGTGGCACGACCCTGAAGTTCCTCTCCCCTTTCCTGTGGAGAGCGCCTCCTCTTGAGATGCGATGGGAACGCCGGGAATTCTTTCCCGACCACGCAGGGAAAGGATCCCTCCTCTCGAGCTACGAGGCGGAAACGGGGCTCCTCTGGATGACTGCGGGACTCTCGTGATTCCTCTCGAGTGGAGACGGGTATGTCGGGGAACTTCTTGAGTTGCAGCAAGGGTGTGAAGGACCCTTTGGAAGTTCCAGAGGTTAGCTGTGATTAGCCTCGAGACGCCTCAGCGGAAATTGGCCTCATCTCGCCTGGAGGGGAGAACCTCCTGGATTTTCTCGAGTTGTGGCAGGTGCTCTCGACTTACGACGGGGACCTCAGGGACCCGCTCTGGTGGCCTCAGGAAAGGCCAGTCCCCATGCGAGTTGCTTGGGGCCTCTCGGATTCCTCTCCGTCGATGCCGGGGCCTAAGACTGCCGGGAGCCAGTGTGAGGAAGCCCGCCCGTGACAAGGTTATGAGGAAGGAAGCTGACATACGCAAGGCGTGCTCAGACTTCAGGGAACCCTCTGGAAATTTTTAACTATGTACCCCCAACAAAAATCTGCCGGTTTTTGTGCTCTGCTTTTTCACTCTTCTGACCTTTTCTGGAAAAAGTCATTTCAGGGCGTTAGTCTTCTGCATTTGAAAGAGTGTTTCAATCCAAAAACCCTCTGATGGCTTTCTAGCCTGCCTGTAGGACTCGTACAGCTGCGCTTGTGATTGTTTGAGGCCTCCTGACCGCAGGAGGCACAGGAAGCTTTTAAACATCCTAGGAATGTAGGAGCTTCCGAGGAGTCAAATTTTTAGAATAGGACTGACTAGAAGTTTCATTTTTTGGGTCAATGCTTGCTGCCAAATTTTCATATCCTTTATTTTTAGATGTAGTTGGTATATAGAAAAACAAGCAGTAGACCTGGTATTAGCAACATTAGATCTTTGAGTTAACTACCTTCTTTGTCATAACCCACTGCACCTTTGTTCTATAGAGATGTAACTTTAATGCTTTAAGGAGATGCAGATTAAAGAAAAACACTTCAGGATAAACAAAATTAACATTCATTAAGGAAGAGAGCCAAAAAGTGTTAACAAGCCTCTTGGCCAGAAGATAATGTAAATCACCTGAGACCTTTTGTATACAAAATGATATACCAAAAGAATCTGGGTTGTGAACGCTACATAATTTTTTGTTATCCATTGATCTCCATGTTTTATCAAAAGTATAAAAGGCCTTCTGAACAATAAAGGAGGAGGCCAGGGGCCGGGGGCCAGTGTCTCGGACCAGCTTCTCGAACCAGTCTCTCAGCCTGGTTTCTTGGGACTCTGGCTCCCCCCATGTCTTTCTCTCTCTTTCTTCTTCTCTACCTTTCCTTCTCTCTGCTCTTTACTTTAACTTCAGGCTGAATCTCCACCTGGAGTGCGGAGGCTCGCCAGGTCTACTTACTTGCCCTGGCTGTTAAGACCCGCACGAAAGGGAGCTTAAGGCGAGGCACCCTTAGATATTCAAGCGGGCGCCGGTGGCCCAACGTAGGTGGTGCAAATTCCTTGTCTGGAATTTTATTGGCCTTCCGCGTAAACCAAGCTATTCAGCCCTCTTCTTCCACTTAATCTTCTTACTACACTATAGTTTCCTAATCTAATCTTACATTAATAAATAAACAAGTCTTTCCACGCCAACGCCGTCCACCCTTCGAATTCCCTGGATCCACCGGGGCTGGACCCCGGCATAAGACCTTGTGTGGAGTCGGTGCCGGAACCTGAGGATTCCTCTCCAGTGCTGACATGGATCTTGGGGTACTACTGGAGTATTCCCAGGGGAGTCAGTCTTCGTCGTGAGTGGGGGCATGCACGTGCGCTTTCCTCCCGAGTTGTAGCAGCAGTGTCACGCTTCCCTTCACGTGGATCAAGGGATCTGTGGCTATCCCACGAGGCTTTCCCACAGGGCTGTCCCTCGTGCCACCGTGGTGTGAGTCGATCCTCGCTTGAAAGTGGAGGCAGTGCCAGGAAAACAGGTTTTCCTGGAATGGTCTGAGACATCTGGGGGACTCTGGGAATGGTGGCACGACCCTGGAGTTCCTCTCGCCTTTCCTGTGGAGAGCGCCTCCTCTTGAGATGCGATGGGAATGCAGGGAATTCTTTCCCGACCACGCACTGAAAGGATCCTCCTCTCGAGCTATCAGGCAGAAAAGGGGCTCCACTGGATGTGGGCGGGATTCTTGTGCTTCCTCTCAAGTGGAGACGGGTATGTCGGGGAACTTCTTGAGTTGAAGCAAGGGTGTGAAGGACTCTTTGGAAGTTCGAGCGGTTAGGTGTGATTAGCCTCGAGACGCCTCAGCGGAAATGGGCCTCATCTCACCTGGAGGGAGAACCTCCTGGATTTTCTCGAGTTGCGGCAGGTGCTCTCGACTTACGACCTGGACCTCAAGGACCCGCTTTGGTGGCCTGAGGAAAGGCCAGTCCCATGCGAGTTGCTCGGGGCCTCTCGGGATTCCTCTCCCGTCGATGTCGGGGCCTAAGACCTTGTGTGCAGTCGGTGCCGGAACCTGAGGATTCCTTTCCAGTGCTGACATGGATCTTGGGGTACCTCTGGAGTCTCCCAGGGGATTCAGGCCTCGTCTCGAGTGGGGCATGAGCGTGCCCTTTCCTCCCATGCTGTAGCAGCAGTGTCACGCTTCTGCTTGCGTGGACCAAGGGATCTGTGACTTTCCCTCGAGTCTTTCCCACGAGGCTCTCCCACAGGGCTGTCCCACGTGTCACGGTGGTGTGAGTCGATCCTCGGCGTGAAAGCCGAGGCAGTGCAGGGAAAACAGATTCCTGTGGAATGGACTGAGATATCTGGGGGAGTCTTGGAATGGTGGCACGACCCTGCAGTTCCTCTCCCCTTTCCTTTGGAGAGCGCCTCCTCTTGAGATGCGATGGGAATGCCAGGAATTCTTTCCCGACCAAGTAGGGAAAGGATCCCTCATCTCGAGCTACGAGCCGGAAACGGAGCTCCTCTGCATGTGGCCGGACCCTCGTGCTTCCTCTTGAGTGGAGACGGGTATGTCGGGGACCTTCTTGAGTTGCAGCATGACTGTGAAAGACTCTTTAGAAGTTCCAGAGTTCACGTGTGATTAGCCTCGAGACACCTCAGTGGAAACGGGCCTCATCTCGCCTGCAGTGGAGAACCTCCTGGATTTTACCGAGCGCGGCTCTC
>NW_017201274.1:0-6738 GCF_001704415.2 Capra hircus | reverse complement strand
TGGGACAGCCCTGTGGGAAAGCCTCCTGAAAGCCTCGTGGGAAAGCCTCGAGGGAAAGCCACAGATCCCTTGATCCACGCGAAGGGAAGCGTGACACTGCTCCTACAGCTCGGGAGGAAAGCACACGTGCATGCCCCCATTCAAGACGAGAACTGACTCCCCTGGGGAGACTCCAGAAGTACCCCAAGATCCATGTCAGCACTGGAGAGGAATCCTCAGGTTTCAGGACCGACTCCACACAAGGTCTTAGTCCACAGCATCGACAGGAGAGGAATCCCGAGAGGCCCCGAGCAACTCGCATGGGGCCTGGCCTTTCCTGAGGCCACCAGAGCGGGTCCCTGAGGTCCCGGTCGTAAGTCGAGAGCACCTGCCGCAACTCGAGAAAATCCAGGAGGTTCTCCCCTCCAGGCGAGATGAGGCCCATTTCCGTGGAGGTGTCTCGAGCCTAATCACACCTAACCTCTGGAACTTCCAACGGGTCCTTCACACCCTTGCTGCAACTCAAGAAATTCCCGGACATATCCGTCTCCACTCGAGAGGAAGCACGAGAGTCCCACCCCCATCCAGAGGAGCCCCGATTCTGCCTCCTACCTCGAGAGGAGGGATCCTTTCCCTGCGTGGTCCGGAAAGAATTCCCGGCGTTCCCGGTCGCATCTCAAGAGGAGGCGCTCTCCACCGGAAAAGGCGAGAGGATCTCAGGGTCGTGTCACCATTCCCAGAGCCCAAAGATGTCTCAGTCCATTCCAGGAAATCATGGTTTTCCCTGCACTGCCTCGACTTTCAAGCCGATGATCGACTCACACCACGGTGGCACGTGGGACAGCCCTGTGGGTAAGCCTCGTGGGAAAGCCTCGAGGGAAAGCCACAGATCCCTTGATCCACGCGAAGTAAAGCGTGACACGGCTGCTACAGCTCGGGGAGGAAAGCGCAGGTGCATGCCCCCACTCTAGACGAGGACTGACTCCCCTGGGGAGACCCCCAGAAGAACCCCAAGATCTATGTCAGCACTGGAGAGGAATCCTAAGTTCCCGGCCCCGAATCCACACAAGGTCTTAGGCCCCGGCATCGACGGGAGAGGAATCCCGAGAGGCCCCCGAGCAACTCGCATGGGGACTGGCCTTTCCTGAGGCCACCAGAGCGAGTCCCTGAGCTCCCCGTCGTAAGTCGAGAGCACCTGCTGCAACTCGAGAAAATCCAGGAGGTTCTCCCCTCTAGGCGAGATGAGGCCAATTTCCGCTGAGGCGTCTCACGGCTTATTACAGCTAACATCTCGAACTTCAAAAAGGGTCCTTCACTCCCTTGCTGGCAACTCAAGAAGTTCCCCAACATTCCCGTATCCACTCGAGAGGAAGCACGAGAGTCCCGCCCACATCCAGAGGAGCCCCGTTTCCGGCCTCCTAGCTCGAGAGGTGGGATCCTTTCACTGCGTGGTCTGGAAAGAATTCCCGGCGTTACCGTCGCATCTCAAGAGGAGGCGCTCTCCACAAGAAAGGCGAGAGGAACTCCAGGGTCGTGCCACCATTCCCAGAGTCCCCCAGATGTCTCAGTCCATTCCTGGGCAACCTGTTTCTCCTGCACTGCCTCGACCTTCAAGATGAGGATCGACTCACACCACGGTGTCACGTGGGACAACCCTGTGGGAAAGCCTCGTGAAAAGCCTCGTGGGAAAGCCTCGAGGGAAAGCCACAGATCCTTGATCCACGCGAAGGGAAGTGTGACACTGCTGCTACAGTTGGAGAGGAAAGCGCCCGTGCATGCCCCCACTCGAGACGAGGGACTGACTCCCCTGGGAAGACTCCAGAAGTACCTCAAGATCCATGTCAGCACTGGAGAGGAATCCTCAGGTTCCGGCACCGACTCCACACAAGGTCTTAGGCCCCCGGCATCGACGGGAGAGGAATCCTGAGAGGCCCCCGAGCTACTCGCATGGGCCCTGGCCTTCCCTGAGGCCAGCACAGCGGGTCCCTGAGGTCCCCGTCGTAAGTCGAGAGCACCTGCTGCAACTCGAGAAAATCCAGGAGGTTCTCCCCTCCAGACGAGATGAGGCCCATTACCGCTGAGGCGTCTCGAGGCTAATCACACCTAACCTCTGGAACTTCCAAAGGGTCCTTCACACCCTTGCTGCAACTCAAGAAGTTCCCCGACATACCCGTCTCCACTCGACAGGAAGCACGAGAGACCCGCCCTCATCCAGAGGAGCCCCGTTTCCGCCTCCTAGCTCGAGGAGAAGGGATCCTTTAACTGCGTGTTCGGGAAAGAATTCCCGGCGTTCCCGTCGCAACTCATGAGCAGGCGCTCTCCACAGGAAAGGCGAGAGGAACTCCAGGGTCGTGCCACCATTCCCCTAGTCCCCCAGATGTCTCAGTCCATTCCAGGGAAACCTGTTTTCCCCTGCACTGCCTCGACTTTCAAGCCGAGGATCGACTCACACCACGGTGGCACGTGGGACAGCCATGTGGCAAAGCCTCATGGGAAAGCCTCGTGGGAAAGCCTTGAAGGAAAGCCACTGATCTCTTGATCCACGCGAATGGAAGCGTGACACTGATGCTGCAGCTCGGGAGGAAAGCGCACGTGCAAGCCCCCACTCGAGACAAGGACCGACTCCCCTGGGGAGACTCCAGAAGTATCCCAAGGTTCATGTCAGTACTGGAGAGGAAGCCTCAGGAGCAGGCACCGACTACACAAGGTCCTAGGCCCCGGCATCGACTGGACAGGAATCCCGTGATGCCCCGGAGAAACTCGCATGGGGAATGGCCTTTCCTGAGGCCACCAGAATGCGTCCCTGAGGTCCCCGTCTTAAGTCGAGAGCACCTGCCGCATCTCGAGAAAATCCAGGAGGTTCCCCCTCCAGGCGAGATGAGGCCCATTTCTGTTGAGGCGTCTCGAGGCTAATAACACCGAGCCTCTAGAACTTCCAAAGGGTCCTTCACACCCTTGCTGCAACTCCAAGAAGTTTCCCGACATACCCGTCTCCACTGGAAAGGAAGCACGAGAGTCCCGCCCACATCCAGAGGAACCCCGTTTCCGCCTCATACCTCGATAGGAGGGATCCTTTCCCTGCGTGGTCGGGAAAGAATTCCCGGCATTCCCGTCGCATCTCAAGAGGATGCGCTCTCCACAGGAAAGGCGAGAGGAACTCCAGGGTCGTGCCACCATTCCCAGAGTCCCCCAGATGACTCAGTCCATTCCAGGGAAACCTGTTTTCCCTGCACTGCCTCGAATTTCAAGCCGAGGATCGACTCACAACACGGTGGCACGTCGGACAGCCCTGTGGGGAAAGCCTCGAGGGAAAGCCACAGATCATTTGATCCACGCGAAGGGAAGAGTGACACTGCTGCTACAGCTCAGGAGGAAAGCGCACCTGTATGCCCCCACTCGAGACGTGGACTGACTCACCTGGGGAGACTCCAGAAGTACCCCAAGATCCATGACAGCACTGGAGAGGAATCCTCAGGTTCCGGTACTGACTCCACACAAGGTGTTAGTCCCCGGCATCGAAGGGAGAGGAATCCCGAGAGGCCCCCGAGCAACTCGCATGGGGACTGGCCTTTCCTGAGGCCACCAGAGCGGGTCCCCCCATCGTAAGTCGAGAGCACACTTCCAAAACTCGAGAAAATCCAGGAGATCTGCCGTCCATGCGAGATGAGGCCCATTTCCACTGAGGCGTCCGAGGCTAATCACAACTAACCTGTGGAACTTCCAAAGGGTCCTTCACACCCTTGCTGCAACTCAAGAAGTTCCCCGATATACCCGTCTCCGCTCGAGAGGAAGCACGAGAGTCCCGCCCATATCCAGAGGAGCCCCGATTCCGCCTCCTAGCTCGAGAGGAGGGATCCTTTCCCTGCGTGGTTTGGAAAGAATTCCCGGCGTTCCTGTCGCATCTCAAGATGGAGGCGATCTCCACAGGAAAGGCAAGAAGAACTCCAGGGTCCTGCCACCATTCCCAGAGTCCCCCAGATGTCTCAGTCCATTCCAGGGGAAACCTGTTTTCCCTGCACTGCCCTGACTTTCAAGCCGAGGATCAACTCACACAACGGTGGCACGTGGGACAGCCCTGTGGGAAAGCCTTGTGGAAAGCCTCTAGGGAAGCCTCGAGGGAAACGCCACAGATCCCTTGATCCACGCGAAGGAAGCGCGACACTGTTGCTACAGCTCGGAAGGAAAGCGCACGTGCATGCCCCCACTCGAGACGAGGACTGACTCCCCTGGGTGACTCCAGAACTACCCCAAGATCCATCTCAGCACTGGAGAGGAATGCTCAGGTTCCGGCACCGACTCCACACAAGATCTTAGGCCCGGCATCGACGGGAGAGGAATCCCGAGAGGCCCCGAGCAACTTGCATGGGGACTGGCCTTTCCTGAGGCCATCAGAGCGGGTCCCTGAGGTCCCCGTCGAAAGTCGAGAACCCCTCCGCAACTCGAGAAAATCGAGGAGGTTCTCCCCTCCAGGCGAGATTGGGCCCATTTGTGCTGAGGCGTCTCGTGGCTAATCACACCTAACCTCTGGAACTTCCAAAGGGTCCTTCACACCCTTGCTGCAACTCAAGAAGTTCCCCGACATACCCGTCTCCACTCGAGAGGAAGCACGAGAGTTCCGCCAATATCCAGAGGAGACCCGTTTCCGCCTCCTAGCTCGAGAGGAGGGATCCTTTCCCTGCGTGGTGGGGAAAGAATTTCCTGCGTTCCCGTCGCATCTCAAGAGGAGGCGCTCTCCACAGGAAAGGCGAGAGGAACTCCAGGGTCGTGCCACCATTCCCAGAGTCCCCCAGATGTCTCAGTCCATTCCAGGGAAACCTGTTTTCCCTGCACTGCCTCGACTTTCAAGCCGAGGATCGACTTACACCACGGTGGCACGTGGGACAGCCCTGTGGGAAAGCCTCGTGGGAAAGCCTCAAAAGCCTCGAGGAAAGCCACAGATCCCTTGATCCACGCGAAGGGAAGCGTGACACTGCTGCTACAGCTCGGGAGGAAAGCGCACGTGCATGCCCCCACTAAGACGAGGACTGACTCCCCTGGGGACTCCAGAAGTACCCAAGATCCATGTCAGCACTGGAGAGGAATCCTCAGGTTCCGACACCGACTCCACACAAGATCTTAGGCCCCGCATCGATGGAGAGGAATCCCGAGAGGCCCCCGAGCAACTCGCATGGGGACTGGCCTTTCCTGAGTCCACCAGAGCGGGTCCCTAGGTCCCCGTCGTAAGTCGAGAGCACCTGCCGCAACTCGAGAAAATCCAGGAGGTTCTCCCCTCCAGGCGAGATGAGGCCATTTCCGCTGAGGCGTCTCGAGTCTAATCACACCTAACCTCTGGAACTTCCAAAGGGTCCTTCACACCCTTGCTGCAACTCAAGAAGTTCCCGACATATCCGTCTCCACTCGAGAGGAAGCACGAGAGTCCCACCCACATCCAGAGGAGCCCCGTTTTCCTCCTCTAGCTCGAGAGGAGGGATCCTTTCCCTGCGTGGTCGGAAAGAATTCCCGCGTTCCCGTCGCATCTCAAGAGGAGGCGCTCTCCACAGGAAAGGCGAGAGGAACTCCAGGGTCGTGCCACCATTCCCAGAGTCCCCCAGATGTCTCAGTCCATTCCAGGGAAACCTGTTTTCCCTGCACTGCCTCGACTTTCAAGCCGAGGATCGACTCACACCACGGTGGCACGTGGGACAGCCCTGTGGGAAAGCCTCGTGGGAAATGCTCGGGAAAGCCTCGAGGGAAAGCCACAGATCCCTTGATCCACGCCTATGGAAGCGTGACACTGCTGCTACAGCTCGGGAGGAAAGCGCACGTGCATGCCCCCACTGGAGACGAGGACTGACTCCCCTGGGGAGACTCCAGAAATACCCCAAGATCCATGTCAGCACTGGAGAGGAATCCTCAGGTTCCGGCACCGTCTCCACACAAGGTCTTAGGCCCCGGCATCGACGGGAGAGGAATCCCGAGAGGCCCCGAGCAACTCGCATGGGGACTGGCCTTTCCTGAGGCCACCAGAGCGGGTCCCTGAGGTCCCCGTCGTAAGTCGAGAGCACCTGCCGCAACTCGAGGAAATCCAGGAGGTTCTCCCCTCCAGGCGAGATGAGGCCCATTTCCGCTGAGGCGTCTCGAGGCTAATCACACCTAACCTCTGGAACTTCCAAAGGGTCCTTCACACCCTTGCTGCAACTCAAGAAGTTCCCCGACATACCGTCTCCACTCGAGAGGAAGCACGAAGTCCGCCCACATCCAGAGGAGCCCCGTTTCCGCCTCCTAGCTCGAGAGGAGGGATCCTTTCCCTGCGTGTTCGGGAAAGAATTCCCGGCGTTCCGTCGCATCTCAAGAGGAGGCGCTCTCCACAGGAAAGGTGAAAGGAACTCCAGCGTCGTGCCACCATTCCAGAGCCCCAGATGTCTCAGTCCATTCCAGGGAAACCTGTTTTCCCTACACTGCCTCGACTTTCAATCCGAGAATCGACTCACACCACGGTGGCACGTGGACAGCCCTGTGGGAAAGCCTCATGGGAAAAAGCCTCCGTGGAAAGCCACAGATACCTTGATCCACGCGAAGGAAACCGTGACACTGCTGTTACAGCTCGGGAGGAAAGAAGCACGTGCATTCCCCCACTTGAGACGAGGACTGACTTCCCTGGGGAGACTTCAGAAGTACCCCAAGATCCATGTCAGCACTGGAGAAAATCCTCAGGTTCCGGCACCGAATCCACACAAGATTTTAGGCCCCAGCATCGACGGGATAGGAATCCCGAGAGGC
>NW_017201273.1:0-6738 GCF_001704415.2 Capra hircus | reverse complement strand
TAATATTCATTTAGCCTTTCTGAGCTTTCTGGGCAGACTTGGTGACCTTGCCAGCTCCAGCTGCCTTCTTGTCCACTGCTTTGATGACACCCACAGCGACTGTCTGTCTCATGTCACGCACAGCAAAACGGCGCAGGGGAGGATAATCAGAAAAGCTTCGACACACATAGGCTTGCCAGGAACCATATCAACGATGGCAGCATCACCAGATTTCAAGAATTTAGGGCCATCTTCCAGCTTTTCCCAGAACGACGATCAATCTTCTCCTTCAGCTCAGCAAACTTGCAAGCAATGTGAGCTGTGTGACAATCCAGCACAGGGTGCATATCCAGCACTGATTTGGCCTGGATGGTTCAAAATAATCACCTGAGCTGTGAAGCCAGCAGCTTGCATGGGTGGACATTTTTGCTGTCACCAGCCACATTGCCACGACGGACATCTTTGACAGACACGTTCTTGACATTGAAGCCCACATTGTCCCCAGGAAGGGCTTCACTCAATGCTTCATGGTGCATTTCTACAGACTTCACCTCCGTTGTTACGTTGACTGGAGCAAAGGTGACCACCATGCCAGGTTTGAGAACACCAGTCTCCACACGACCCACAGGGACAGTACCAATACCACCAATTTTATAGACATCCTGGAGAGGCAAACGCAAGGTTTGTCAGTTGGGCGAGTTGGTGGCAGGATGCAATCCAGAGCTTCAAGCAAGGTGGTTCCACTGGCATTTCCGTCCTTACGGGTGACTTTCCATCCCTTGAACCATGGCATATTAGCACTTGGCTCCAGCATGTTGTCACCATTCCAGCCAGAAATTGGCACAAATGCTACTGTGTCCGGGTTGTAGCCAATTTTCTTAATGTAGGTGCTGACTTCCTTAACAATTTCCTCGTATCTCTTCTGGCTATAGGGTGGCTCAGTAGAATCCATTTTGTTAACGCCAACAATTAGTTGTTTCACACCCAGGGTGTAAGCCAGAAGGGCATGCTCACGGGTCTGCCCGTTCTTGGAGATACCGGCTTCAAATTCACCAACACCAGCAGCAACAATCAGGACAGCACAGTCAGCCTGGGATGTGCCTGTAATCATGTTTTTGATGAAGTCTCTTTGTCCTGGGGCATTAATGATGTAACATAGTACTTGCTGGTCTCAAATTTCCACAGGGAGATATCAATGGTAATACCACGCTCACGTTCAGCTTTCAGTTTGTCAAGACCCAGGCATATTTGAAGGAGCCCTTTCCCATCTCGGCAGCCTCCTTCTCGAACTTTTCAATTGTTCTCTTGTCAGTCCCGCCACATTTGTAGATCAGATGGCCAGTCGTGGTAGACTTCCCTGAATCTACGTGCCCAATGACAACGATGTTGATGTGGGTCTTCTCCTTTCCCATTTTGGCTTAGGTTTAACGGTGGTTTTCACGACACCTGTGTCCTGGCGGCAAACCCGTTGCGAAAAAGCGCTGCCACTTTTTGTAGCCGTTCTTTGTCCCTTACTCTTTCCATTTAGAAATAATCAGCTTTAGGACAAGTCACTCTTCTTCTGTTAAAAAATATATTTCCATTCCTTGTACCTTCTTTCCTAAAATACACATCCTACTTTCCTTAAACTGCCATGAACTCTTTTGTATTAGCATTCTATAGACTGGTAGAGAACATCTCGTTGAGGCACCAAACAACTTTGTTTCCTCTCTCACACAAGACAAATTAGGTAAATTTGACTTGTTCAGCAATTAATGTTTCCAATATTTTATCTTATTTGAAATCGACTGGATAGTCAATGAGCTCCTATCATTTAACTTAGTTTATTTTTAAAATTCTTATCTCAGTTACATTTATTAAAAATATAACTATATCAGATGACTTGCCCTGTTGACAGATTTCATAACAAAAATAATCTGCACTTCCTGCCTTTCAGTAACCCTAGGTACAGTGAAAAACATTATACTTAATGTTGAGCCTAAGGATGCTCATGCTCGGTCACTGCGTTGCTTCTGACTCTTTGTGACCCCGTGGACTGTATGCACCAGGCTCCTCTGTCCATTGAATTTCCCTGGCAAGAATACTGAGTGGGTTGCCATTTCCTTCGCCAGGGGGATCTTCCTGACCCGGGGATCGAACCCACATCTCCTGCACTGGTGGGCAGATTCTTTATCACTGAGCCACCTGGGAAGCCCCTGAATCCTAAGATAGATCTCTGTTCACTAACTCTGCAAGCTTTAGCCAAACAAGCCAATTTTTACAGAATGAGAGATCTCATAATTTTCCTCCTTATAATAAAATGACCCTTTTTTCTTAGTCTAGGGAACTCAGATGAATCAGGCAGTTCCTAAGAACACAGGCAGAATAGTTACATATTAAAGGCAGAGGAGGGAAAAATGCAAGCTCCTTTCTAAAGTCCACCAAGGACCCCATGGCTGGAGCAGGCAATATGGGCTGTGTTTGTATTTCAAGATTTAAATGCTGCCCAGCCACCCCACAATTTTGGCAGACTTGCAAGAGCAATTGGACAGACAAAAGTACATAAAACAAAGACACCAACGACAAAAACTTCAATAGACAAAGAAGTTTTCAGGGGATGGGAGTGCAGCTACATGTATCAAGGAGGAAGAGCAGGAAAGACTGAAAAAGAGAAAGACATAACAGGAAAGTAAAGCTGAGAGTGCTGGGACAGGAGGGCTTCCAGCCACTGGACTCAGTTCAGTCACTCAGTCGTGTCCGACTCTTTGACCCCATGAATAGCAGCATGCCAGGCCTCCCTGTCCATCACCAACTCCCGGAGTTCACTCAGACTCACGTCCATCGAGTCGGTGATGCCATCCAGCCATCTCATCCTCTGTCATCCCCTTCTCCTCCTGCCCCCAATCCCTCCCAGCATCCAAGTCTTTTCCAATGAGTCAACTCTTCGCATGAGGTGGCCAAAGTACTGGGGTTTCAGCTTTTATATCAGTCCTTGCAAAGAATACCCAGGACTGATATCCTTTAGGATGGACTGTTTGGACCTCCTTGCAGTCCAGGGGACTCTCAAGAGTCTTCTCCAACACCACAGTTCAAAAGCATCAATGCTTTGGCGCTCAGGTTTCTTCACAGTCCAACTCTCACATCCATACATGACTATTGGAAAACCCATAGCCTTGACCAGACGGATCTTTGTTGGCAAAGTAATGTGCACTATACAAGGTTTAAAACCTGTGTCAGTCTCATAAATCTCCCTTCAGGGGAGCCTGGTGCACCAGCGTCTGCAGGGCATGAGGCGAGCCTCTCCCACCCCTGCTTGTCTGGTGTCAGGTAAGCTGTTGGCGGCCAGAGGGAGCAGGTTGCAGAAGCTGAGAGCAGGAAGGCTGTAGCTGCCCAACATTCACTGTCTGGGAAGGAGAGAGGAGAAGACAGAGAGAGGGGCAGCAGAGAGATTTCAGAAGAGGGAGAAGGACAAGGGGAGGGGAAAGCATTCCTTGAATGAGGTCCTGAGACCCCCAGGGGCCAGGAAGGCTGCCTTCTTGTTGCTGAAACAGGAAGTTCATATGTCCACTTGTCACCCACAAGAAAGCTGCATTCAGTGTTCCTGGAGGTGCCCAAATCCTCTTCCCAGAATGAAACTGCCCATGTTGGGCAGTCAGGGTTCTTGACCTTCCCCAATAGAAATTGACTAGAGGCCAGACTGTAAACTCCACATGGCTTTATTGGGGCTGCCGTGCAGGCTACAGGAGTGAGTAGGGCAGGCTCGTTTCTTATACAGGGTGAGAGTAGGGATGTGTCCAGAGGTTCGAGCTGGAGGGGTGGCTTAGGTGGTTTTCCCCGCCTGTGATGCAGGAGACCTGGGTTTGATCCATGGGTTGTTGTGAAGATCCTCTGGAGAAGGGAATGGCTACCTACTCCAGTATTCTTGCCTGGAGAATCCCATGGACTGAGGAGTCTGGCGGGCAACATGTAGTCCAGAGGGTCGCACAGAGTTGGACAGGACTGAAGCGACTTAGAGCTGGTGGTGGTGAGCGCAGGTGGCATGCTCAGGACCCAGCTTTCGCTCCCAATACCCTTTCATGTTTTGGCTCCTGGCTCTTCAGGAATGGCAGGTGGATGTGGTGTGGTTGGTGTGTATCTTTTGGTCCAGAATTGTCCCCAGCTGTGCATGCATGCCGTTATTTTTAGTCCACGTAGTGTCTTTGTGTTTTGTAGCTTGAGGAGAGGTGTGTCCAGGTACACGCTTTGCAGCATTGCAGCAAAGGGTCCCAGGTCCCATGCCTGTCTCATAGTGTCCTGAAAGCATCAGTTGAGTCTAACTGTTCTATCATTTAGAATCTGTTGCCTTATTGATTTTTGTTTTAAAAGATCTGTCCGTTGATGACAGGGGGTTTTAAAGTCTCCTACTATTATTCTGTTCCGTCAATTTCTCCCTTTATATCTGCTGGTATTTATGTATTTGTTGCTTCTGTATTAGGCACATATATGTTGAGGAGTGTGAAATCCTCTTTTTTTTTCTTTTTAAAAAGTTTATTTATTTTAAATTGAAGGATGATTGCTTTACAATATTCTGTTGATTTCTGCCATACATCAGCATGAATCAGCCATGAGTATATATATGTCCCCTCCGTCTTGAACTCCCACCCCATCCAACCCCTCTAGGTTGTCACAGAGTCCCTGTTTGAGCTCTGAGGCATACAGCAAATTCCCACCGCTATCTGTTTCACATCAGTAACATATGTTTCCATGCTAGTCTTTCCCCCCGTCCTGCCCTCTCCCTCCCACCTGCCCTGTCTCCAGGTCCACAAGCCTGTTCTCTGTGTCTGCGTTTCCATTTGTTGGTGGCGTTCAGTCGCTCAGTCGTGTCCGACTCTTTGCGACCCCATGGACTGCAGCACACCAGGCTTCCCTGTCCTTCACCATCTCCTGGAGCTTGCTCAAACTCCTGTCCATTGAGTCCGTGAGGCCATCCAACCATCTCATCCTCTGTCATCCCCTTCTCCTCCTGCCCTCAGTCTTTCCCAGCATCAGGGTCTTTTCCAGTGAGTCAGCTCTTCACAAATTATTGGAACTTCATATCAGTCCTTCCAATGAATATTCAGGGTTGATTTCTTTCAGGATCCTTGCTATTCAAGGGACTCTCAGGAGTCTTCTCTAGCACCATAGTCCAAAAGCATCAATTCTTCCATGCTCAGCCTTCTTTATGGCCCAACTCTCACATCCATACCTGACTACTGGAAAAACCATAGCTTTGACTATAGAGAACTTCATTGGCAAAGTGATGTCTCTGCTTTTTAACACACGGTCTAGGTCTGTCATAGCTTTTCTTCCAAGGAGCAAGGGTCTTTGATTTTGTGACTCCAGTCACCATCTGCAGTGACTTGGGCCCAAGAAAATAAAATCTGTCACTCTTTCTACTTTTTCCCCTTCTATTTGCCATGAAGTGATGGGACCAGATGCCATGATCTCTGTATTTTGAATGTTGAGTTTTAAGCCAGTTTTTTCATTCTCCTCTTTTACCTTCATCAAGAGGCTGTTTAGTTTCTCTTTCCTTTCTGCCTTTAGGGGTGTATCATCTGCATGTCTGAGGTTATTGATACTTCTCCTGGCAATCTTGATTCCAGCTTGATTCATCTAGCCCTGCATTTTGCATGCTGTACTCTGCATATAAGTTGAATAAGGAGGTGACGATATACAGCCTCAGCGTACTCCTTTCCCAATTTTGAACCAGTCTGTTGTTCCATGTCTGGTTCCAGTTGCTGCTTCTTGACCTGTGTACAGGTTCTCAGGAGGCAGGTAAGCTGGTCTGGTATTCCCATCACTTTTAAAATGTTTTTGCAGTTTGCTGTGATCCACACAGTGCAAGGCTTTAGTATACTCGGTGAAGCAGAGGTTTTTTCCTGGAATTCTCTTGCTGCTTCTATGATCAATAGATGTTGAATTTGATCTGCTTGAAATCAATCTCGCTTGAACTTGTACGACTGGAAGTTCTCAGTTCACGTACTGTTGGAGCCTAGTTTGAAGGATTTTGAACATTACCTTGCTAGCATGTGAAATGAGCTATACAGTAGCTTGAACATTCTCTGGTATTGGAATGAAAACTGACCGTTTCCATTTCTGTGACCACTGCTGAGTTTCCAAATTTGCTGGCATATTGAGTGCAGCACTTTAACAGCAGCGTCTTTTAGGATTTGAAACAGCTTAGTTGGAATTCCAGTGCTTTCACTAGCTTTGTTCATAGTAAAGCTTCCTAAGGCCCATTTGACTTCACACTCCGGATATCTGGCTCTAGGTGAGTGACCACACCACCTATGAAAAGACCGACTATATAGTGTCCTTTTTGTTTTTCTTTATGCCTTTGTTTTAAAGTTTATTTTGTCTGATATGAGTATTGCAACTCCTGCTTTCTAATCATTTCCATTTGCATGAAATATCTTTTTCTATCCCCTCGTTTTCAATCTGTGTGCCTTCTGCCCTACGGGGGGTCTCTACAGATAGCATATTGTAGGCTCTTGTTTTTCTTTAATCCAGTCTGCCACTCTGTCTTTTTGAGTGGAGCATTCAGTCTGTTGACAGTTAAGGTAATTATTGATATATATGCAATGGCACCCCACTCCAGTACTCTTGCCTGGAAAATCCCATGGACGGAAGAGCCTGGTTGGCTGCAGTCCATGGGGTCGCACCGAGTCGGACATGACTGAAGCAACTTAGCAGCAGCATGCAGTTATTGCTATTTTAAGCTTTGTTTTCCAGTTGATTCTATGTTCTTTTTCGTTCATTTTT
>NW_017201272.1:0-6738 GCF_001704415.2 Capra hircus | reverse complement strand
ACACAAAGGTCTTAGGCCCCGGAATCGAGGGGAGAGGAATCCCGAGAGGCCCCCCCAACTCGCATGGGACTGGCCTTTCCTGAGGCCACCAGAGAGGGTCCATGAGGTCCCCGTCGTAAGTCGAGAGCACCTGCCGCAACTCGAGAAAATCCAGGAGGTTCTCCCCTCAGGCGAGATGAGGCCCATTTCCGCTGAGGCGTCTCGAGGCTAATCACACCTAACCTCTGGAACTTCCAAAGGGTCCTTCACACCTTTGCTGCAACTCATGAAGTTCCCCGACATACCCGTCTCCACTCGAGAGGAAGCACGAGAGTCCCGCCCACATCCAGAGGAGCCCCGTTTCCGCCTGATAGATCCAGAGGAGGGATCCTTTCCCTGCGTGGTCGGGAAAGAATTCCCGGCGTTCCCGGCGCATCTCAAGAGGAGGCGCTCTCCACAGGAAAGGCAAGAGGAACTCGAGGGTCGTGCCACCATTCCCAGAGTCCGCCAGAAAATTCCTTGTCGGGAATTTTATTGGCCTTCCGCGTAAACCTAGCTATTCAGCCTTTTTCCTCCAGTTAATCTTCTTACTACCCTATAATTTCTTAATCTAATCTTACATTAATAAATACACAAGACTTTCCACGTCATCGCCGTCCATCTGTCGAATTCCCTGGATACAGCGGGCTGGACACCGGCACACTGAGATATCTGGGGGACTCTTGGAATGATGGCACGACACTGGAGTTTCTCTCGCCTTTCCTGTGGAGAGCGCCTCCTCATGAGATGCGACGGGAACACCGGGAATTCTTTCCGGAACATACAGGGAAAGGATACCTGACCGCGAGGTACGAGGCGGAAACGGGGCTCCTCTGCATGTGGGCGGGACTCTCGTGCTTCCTCTCGAGTGGAGTCAGGTATGTTGGGGAACTTCTTGAGTTGTAGCAAGTGTGTGAAGGACCCTTTGGAAGTTCCAGAGGTTAGGTATGATTAGCCTCCAGACGCCTCAGAGGAAAAGGGCCTCATCTCGCCTGGAGGGGAGAACCTCCTGGATTTTCTCGAGTTGCGGCTTGTGCTTTCGACTTACGACGGGGACCTCAGGGACCCGCTCTGGTGTCCTCAGGAAAGGCCAGTCCCCATGCGAGTTGCTCGGGGCCTCTTGGATTCCTCTCCCTTCGACGCCGGGGCCTAGGACCTTGTGTGGAGTCGGTGCCGGAACCTGAGGATTCCTCTCCAGTGCTGACATGCATCTTGCGGTACTTCTGGAGTCTCCCCAGGGAAGTCAGTCCTCGTCTCGAGTGGGGGCATGCACGTTCGCTTTCCTCCCGAGCTGTAGCAGAACTGTCACGCTTCCCTTCGCGTGGATCAAGGGATCTGTGGCTTTCCCTAGGCTTTCCCACGAGGCTTTCCCACGAGGCTTTCCCACAGGGCTGTCCTACGTGCCACCGTGGTGTGAGTCCATCCTCGGCTTGAAAGTCGAGGCAGTGCAGGGAAAACAGGTTTCCCTGGAATGCACTGAGAGATCTGGGGGACTCTGGGAATGCTGGCACGACCCTGGAGTTCCTCTCGCCTTTCCTGTGGAGAGCGCCTCCTCTTGAGATGAGACGGGAACGCCGGGAGTTCTTTCCCGACCATGCAGGGAAAGGATCCCTCCTCTCGAGCTAGGAGGCGGAAATGGGGCTCCTCTGGATGTGGGCGGGACTCTCGTTCTTCCTCTCGAGTGGAGAGGGGTATGTCGGGGATCTTCTTGAGTTGCAGCAAGGGTGTGAAGGACCCTTTGGAAGTTCCAGAGGTTAGGTGTGATTAGACTCGAGACGCCTCAGCGGAAATGGGCCTCATCTCGACTGCAGGGGATAACCTCCTGGGTTTTCTCGAGTTTCAGCAGGTGCTCTCCAGTTACGACCGGGGACTTATGTAACCCGCTCTGGTCCGCTCAGGTAATGCCAGTCGACTTTCGAGTTGCTTAGGGGCCTCTCGGGATTCCTCTCCGGTCGATGACGGGCCTAAGACCTTGTTTGGAATCGGCCCGAACCTGAGGTTTCCTCTCCAGTGCTGACATGGATCTTGGGGTACTACTGGAGTCTCCACAGGGGAGTCATCTTCGTCTCCAATGGGGGCATGCACGTGCGCTTTTCTCCCGAGCATTAGAAGCAGAGTCAATTTTCCCGTTGGGTTGATCAAGGGGTTTCTTGTTTTCCCTCGAGGCTTTCCCACGAGGCTTTCCACGAGGCTTTCCCACAGGGCTGTCCCACGTGCCACCATCGTGTGAGTCGGTCCTCCGCGTGAACGTCGAGGCAGTGCAGGGTAAACAAGTTCCTCTGGAAAGGACTGAGACATCTGGGGGACTCTTGGAATGGTGGAACGACCCTGGAGTTCCTCTCACCTTTCTTGTGGAGCGTGCCTCCTCTTGAGATGCGACAGGTACGACAGGAATTTTTCCCGGCCAATCAGGGAAAGGATCCCTCATCTTGAGCCAGGAGGGGGAATTGGGGCTCCTCTGGATGTGGGTGGTACCCTGGTGATTCCTATGGAGTGGCGACGGGTCTCTCGTGGAACCTCTTGAGTTGCAGCTAGGGTGTGAAGGACCCTTTGGAAGTTCCAGAGGTTAGGTGTGATTAGCGTCGAGACGCTCAGCGGAAATGGGCCTCATCTCGCCTGGAGGGGAGAACCTAATGGATTTTCTCTAGTTGCGGCAGGTGCTCTCGACTTACGACGGGGACCTCAGGGACCCGCTCTGGTGGCCTCAGGAAAGGCCAGGCGCCATGCGAGTTCCTCGGGGGCCTCTCGGATTCCTCTCCCTTCGATGCCGGGGCCTAAGACCTTGTGTGGAGTCGGTGCCGGAACCTGAGGATTCCTCTCCAGTGTGGACATGGATCTTGGGGTACTTCTGGAGTCTCCCCAGGGGAGTTAGTCGTCGTCTTGTGTGGGGGCATGAACGTGCGCTTTCCTCCCGAGCTGTAGCAGCAGTGTCACGCTTCCCTTTGCATGGATCAAGGGATCTGTGGCTTTCCCTCGTGGCTTTCCCACGAGGCTTTCCCACAGGGCTGTTTCATGTGCCATCGTGGTGTGAGTCGATCTTCGGCTAGAAATTCGAGGCAGTGCAGGGAAATCAGGTTTCCCTGAAATGGACTGAGACATCTGGGGACTCTGGGAATGGTGGCACGACCCTGGAGTTCCTCTCGCCTTTCCTGTGGAGAGCGCCTCCTCTTGAGATGCCAGGAACGCCAGGAATTCTTTCCTGACTACGCAGGGAAAGGATCCCTCCTCTCGAGCTAGGAGGCGGAAACGGGGCTCCTCTGGATGTGGGCGGGTCTCTGGTGCTTCCTCTCGTGTGGAGACGGGTATGTCGGGAACTTCTTGAGTTGCAGCAAGGGTGTGAAGGACCCTTTGGAAGTTCCAGAGTTTAGGTGTGATTAGACTCGAGACGCCTCAGCGGAAATGGGCCTCATCTCGCCTGCAGGGGAGAACCTCCTGGATTTTCTCGAGTTTCAGCAGGTGCTCTCCAGTTACGACCGGGACTTATGTAACCCGCTCTGGTCCACTCAGGAAATGCCAGTCGACTTGCGAGTTGCTAAGGGGCCTCTCGGGATTCCTCTCCGGTCGATGACGGGGCCTAAGACCTTGTTTGGAGTCGGTGCCCGAACCTGAGGTTTCCTCTCCAGTGCTAACATGGATCTTGGGGTACTACTGGAGTCTCCACAGGGGAGTCATCTTCGTCTCCAATGGGGGCATGCACGTGCGCTTTTCTCCCGAGCATTAGGAGCAGAGTCAATTTTCCCGTTGGGTTGATCAAGGGGTTTCTTGTTTTCCCTCGAGGCTTTCCCACGAGGCTTTCCCACGAGGCTTTCCCACAGGGCTGTCCCACGTGCCACCATCGTGTGAGTCGGTCCTCCGCGTGAACGTCGAGGCAGTGCAGGGTAAACAAGTTCCTCTGGAAAGGACTGAGACATCTGGGGGACTCTTGGAATGGTGGAACGACCCTGGAGTTCCTCTCACCTTTCTTGTGGAGCGTGCCTCCTCTTGAGATGCGACAGGTACGACAGGAATTCTTTCCCGGCCAATCAGGGAAAGGATCCCTCACATTGAGCTAGGAGGGGGAATTGGGGCTCCTCTGGATGTGGGTGGTACCCTGGTGATTCCTATGTAGTGGCGACGGGTCTCTCGTGGAACTTCTTGAGTTGCAGCTATGGTGTGAAGGACCCTTTGGAAGTTCCAGAGGTTAGGTGTGATTAGCCTCGAGACGTCTCAGTGGAAATGGGCCTCATCTCGCCTGAAGGGGAGAATCTCCTTCATTTTCTCGAGTTGTGGCAGGTGCTCTCGACTTACGACGGGGACCTCAGGGACCCGTTCTGTTGGCCTTAGGAAAGACCAGTCCCCATGCGAGTTGCTAGAGGGCCTCTCGGGATTCCTCACCGGTAGATGCCGGGGCCCAAGACCTTGTGTGGAGTGGGGGCCAGAACCTGAGTATTCCTCTCCAGTGCTGACATGTTTTTGGGATACTTCTGAAGTCTCCCAAGGGGAATCAGTCCTCGTCTCGAGTGGGGCATGCGCATGCCCCTTCCTCCCGAGCTGTAGCAGCAGTGTCATGCTTCCCGTCGCGTGGATCAATGGATCTGTGGCTTTTCCTCTAGGCTTTTCCTAGAGGCTTTCCCACGAGGCTTTCCCACAGGGCTGTCCCCCGTGCCACCGTGGTGTGAGGCGATCCTCGCATGAAAGTTTAGGCACTCTGTAAAAACAAGATCCTCTGGAATGGACTGAGACATCTGGGGACGCTTGAAATGGTGGCACGACCATGGAGTTCCTCTCCCTTCCTGTGGAGAGCGCCTCCACCTGAGATGCGACGGGAATGCCGGAAGTTCTTTCCCGAACAAGCAGGGAAAGGATCCCTGATCTCTAGCTAGGAGGATGAAACGGGGCTACTCTGGATGTGGGCAGGACCCTCGTGTTTCCTCTCGAGTGGAGATGAGAAATGTCGGGGAACTTCTTGAGTTGCAGCAAGGGTGTGAAGGACCCTTTGGAAGTTCCAGAGATTAGATGTAATTAGCCTCGAGACACCTCATTGGAAATGGGCCTCATCTCGCCTGGAGGGGAGAACCTCCTGGATTTTCTCGAGTTGCGGCAGGTGCTCCCGACTTACGACGGGGACCTCAGGGACCCGCTCTGGTGGCTTCATCAAAGGCCAGTCCCCATGCCAAATGCTGGGGGCTTCTCTGATAACTCTCCTGTTGATGCCCGCCGAACAACTTGTGTGGATTCGGGCCGGTACCTGAGGTTTCCTCTGCAGTGCTGACATGGATATTGGGTTCTTCTGGAGTCTCCCCTGGAGAGTCAATCCTCCTCTCAAGTGAGGGCACGCACGTGTGCTTTCCTCCCGAGCTGTAGCAGCAGGGTCACGCTTCCCTTCGCTTGATTCAAGGGATCTGTGGCATTCCCTCGAGGCTTTCCCACGAGCCTTTCCCACGAGGATTTCCCACAGGGCTGTCCCACGTGCCACCGTGGAGTGAGTCGATCCTCGCTTGAAAGTCGAGGCAGTGCAGGGAAAACAGGTTTCCCTGGAATGGACTGAGACATCTGGGGGACTCTGGGAATGGTGGCACGACCCTGGAGTTCCTCTCGCCTTTCCTGTGGAGGGCGCCTCCTCTTGAGATGCGACGGGAACACCTGGAATTCTTTCCCGACCACGCAGGGAAAGGATCCCTCCTCTCGAGCTAGGAGGCGGAAATGGGGCCCCCTCTGGATGTGGACGGGACGCTCGTGCTTCCTCTCGAGTGGAGACGGGTATGTCGGAGAACTTCTTGATTTGCGGCAAGGTTGTGAAGGACCCTATGGAAGTCCCAGAGGTTAGGTGTGATTACCCTCGAGACGCCTCAGCGGAAATGGGCCTCATCTCGCCTGGAGGGGAGAACCTCCTGGATTTTCTCGAGTTGCGGCACGAGCTCTCGACTTAGGACGGGGACCTCAGGGACCCGCTCTGGTGGCCTCAGGAAAGGCCAGTCCCCATGCGAGTTGCTCGGGGCCTCTCGGGATTCCTCTCCCATCGATGCCGGGGCCTAAGGCCTTGTGTGGAATCGGTGCCGGAACCTGACGATTCCTCTCCAGTGCTGACATGGATCTTGGGGTACTTTTGGAGTCTCCCCAGGGGAGTCAGTCCTCGTCTCTAGTGGGGGCATGCACGTGCGCTTTCCTCCTGAGCTGTAGCAGCATTGTCACGCTTCCTTTTGCGAGGTGAAGGGATCTGTGGCTTTCCCTCGAGGCTTTTCCATGAGGCTTCCCACGAGGCTTTCCCACGAGGCTTTCCCACAGGGCTGTCCACACGTGCCACCGTGGTGTGAGTCGATCCTCGCTTGAAAGTCGAGGCAGTGCAGGGAAAAAAGGTTTCCCTGGAATGGACTGAGACATCTGGGGACTCTGGAATGGTGGCACAGCCCTGGAGTTCCTCTCGCCTTTCCTGTGGAGAGCGCCTCCTCTTGAGATGCGACGGGAACGCCGGGAATTCTTTCCCGACCACGCAGGGAAAGCATCCTCCTCTCGAGCTAGGAGGCGGAAACGGCGCTCCTCTGGATGTGGGGGAACTCTCCTGCTTCCTCTCGAGTGGAGACCGGTATGTCGGGAACTTCTTGAGTTGCAGCAAGGGTGTGAAGGACCTTTGAAGTTCCAGAGGTTAGGTGTGATTAGCCTCGAGAGACGCCTCAGCGGAAATGGGCCTCATCTCGCCTGGAGGGGAGAACCTCCTGGATTTTCTCGAGTTGCGGCAGGTGC
>NW_017201271.1:0-6738 GCF_001704415.2 Capra hircus | reverse complement strand
GGGGCTCCTCTGGATGTGGGCGGGACTCTCGTGCTTCTCTCGAGTGGAGACGGGTATGTCGGGAACTTCTGAGTTGCAGCAAGGGAGTGAAGGACCCTTTGGAAGTTCCAGATGTTAGATGTGATTAGCCTCGAGATGCCTCAGCGGAAATGGGCCTCATCTCGCCTGGAGGGGAGAACCTCCTGGATTTCTCGAGTTGCGGCAGGTGCTCTCACTTACGACGGGGACCTCAGGGACCCACTCTGGTGGCCTCAGGAAAGGCAGTCCCCATGCGAGTTTGCTCGGGGGCCTCTCGGGATTACTCTCCCTTCGATGCAGGGCCTAAGACCTTGTGTGGAGTCAGTGCCGGAACCTGAGGATTCCTATCCAGTGCTGACATGGATCTTGGGGTACTTCTGGAGTCTCCCCAGGGGAGTCAGTCCTCGTCTCGAGTGGGGGCATGCACGTGCGCTTTCCTCCCGAGCTGTATCAGCAGTGTCAAGCTTCCCATCGCGTGGATCAATGGATCTGTGGCTTTTCATCGAGGCTTTCCCACAAGGCTTTCCCCGAGGCTTTCCTGCAGGCTGTCCCACGTGCCACCGTGGTTTGAGTCGATCCTCGGCTTGAAAGTCGAGGCAGTTCAGGGAAAACAGGTTTCCCTGGAATGGTCTGAATCTTCTGGGGGACTCTGGGAATGGTGGGCTCGAAACTGGAGTTCCTCTCGCCTTTACTGTGGAGAGCGCCTCCTCTTGAGATGCGACGGGAACGCCGCGAATTCTTTCCTGACCACGCAGGGAAAGGATCCCTCCTCTCGAGCTACGAGGCGGAAACGGGGCTCCTCTGGATGTGGGGGAACTCTCGTGCTTCCTCTCGAGTGGAGACAGGTATGTCGGGGGATCTTCTTGAGTTGCAGCAAAGGTGTGAAGGACCCTTTGGAAGTTCCAGAGTTTAGGTGTGATTAGCCTCGAGACGCCTCAGCGGAAATGGGCCTCCTCTCGCCTGGAGGGGAGAACCTCCTGGATTTTCTCGAGTTGCGGCAGGTGCCCCCGACTTACGACGGCGACCTCAGGGACCTGCTGTGGTGGCCTCATGAAAGGCCAGTCCCCTTGCGAGTTGCTCAGGGGCCTTTCGGGGGCCTCTCGGGTTTCCTCTCCCGTCGATGCTTGGGCCTAAAACGTTGTGTGGAGTCTGTGCCGGAAACTGAGGTTTCCTCTCCAGTGCTGACATGGATCTTTGGGTACTTCTGGAGTCTCCCCAGGGGAGACAACCTCGTCTCGAGTATGGGCATGCACGTCCGCTTTCCTCCCGAGCTGTAGCAGCAGTGTCATGCTTCCCTTCGAGTGGATCAAGGGATCAGGGGCTTTCCCTCGAGGCTTTCCCTCGAGGCTTTCCCACGAGGCTTTCCCACAGGGCTGTCCCACGTTCCACCGTGGTGTGAGTCGATCCTCGGCTTGTAAGTCGAGGCAGTGCAGGGAAAACAGGTTTTCCCATGGAATGGACTGAGACATCTGGGGGACTCTGGGAATGTGGCACGAACCTGGAGTTCCTCTCGCCTTTCCTGTGGAGAGCGCCTCCACTTGAGATGCGACGGGAACGCCCGGGAATTCTTTCCCGACCACGCAGGGAAAGGATCCCTCCCCTCGAGCTAGGAGGCGGAAACGGGGCTCCTCTGGATGTGTGCGGGACTCTCGTGCTTCCTCTCAAGTGGAGACGGGTATGTCTGGGAACTTCTTGAGTTGCAGCAAGGGTGTGAAGGACCCTTTGGAAGTTTCAGAGATCAGGTGTGATTAGCCTCGAGATACCTCAGCGGAAATGGGACTCAGCTCGCCTGGAGGGGAGAACCTCCTAGATTTTTTTCTAGTTGCAGCAGGTGCTGTCGACTTACGACGGGGACCTCAGGGACACGCTGTGGTGGCCTCAGGAAAGGCCAGTCCCCATGCGAGTTGCTCTGGGGCATCTCGGGATTCCTCTCCCGTCGATGCCGGAGCCTAAGACCTTGTGTGGAGTCGGTGCCGGAACGTGAGGATTCCTCTCCAGTGCTGACATGGATCTTGGGGTACTTCTGGAGTCCCCCCAGGGGTGTCAGTCCTCGTCTCGAGTGGGGCCATGCACGTGCGCTTTCCTCCGGAGCTGTAGCAGCAGTGTCACGCTTCCCTTCGCGTGGATCAAGGGATCTGTGGCTTTCCCTCGAGGCTTTCCCACGAGGCTTTCCCACAGGGCTGTGCCAGGTGCTATTGTGGTGTGAGTCGATCCTCGGCTTGAAAGTCGAGGCAGTGCAGGGAATACAGGTTTCCCTGGAATGGACGAAGACATCTGGGGGACTCTGGGAATGGTGGCACGACCCTGGAGTTCCTCTCGACTTTCCTCTTGAGAGCGCCTCTTCTTGAGATGCGACGGGAACGCTGCGAACTCTTTCCCGACCACGCAGGGAAAGGATCAAAACCTCTCGAGCGAAGAGGTGGAAACGGGGCTCCTCTGGATGTGGGCGGGACTCTCGTGCTTCCTCTCGAGTGGAGACGGGTATGTCGGGGAGCTTCTTGAGTTGCAGCAAGGGTGTGAAGGACCCTTTGGAAGTTCCAGATGTTAGATGTGATTAGACTCGAGACGCCTCAGCGGAAATGGGCCTCATCTCGCCTGGAGGGGAGAACCTCCTGGATTTTCTCGAGTTGCGGCAGGTGCTCTCGACTTACGACGGGGACCTCAGGGACCCGCTCTGCTGGCCTCAGGAAAGGCCAGTCCCCAAGCGAGTTGCTCGGGGGCCTCTCCAGATTCCTCTCCCATCGATGCCGGGGCCTAAGACCTTGTGGGGAGTCGGTGCCGGAACCTGAGGATTCCTCTCCAGTGCTGACATGGATCCTGGGGACTTCTGGAGTCTCCCCAGGGGAGTCAGTCCTTGTCTCGATTGGAGAAATGCACGTGCGCTTTCCTCCCGAGCTGTAGCAGCAGTGTAACGACTCCCTTCGCGTGGATCAAGGGATCAGTGGCTTTCCCTCGAGGCTTTCCCACGAGGCTTTCCCACGAGGCTTTCCCACAGGGCTGTCCCACGTGCCACCGTGTTGTGAGTCGATCCTCGGCTTGAAAGTCGAGGCAGTGCAGGGAAAACAGGTTCCCCTGGAATGGAGTGAGACATCTGGGGAACTCTGGGAATGTGGCAGGACCCTGGAGTTCCTCTCGCCTTTCCTGTGGAGATCGCCTCCACTTGAGATGTGACGGGAATGCCGGGAATTTTTTCCCGACCACGCAGGGAAAGGATCCCTCCTCTCGAGCTAGCAGGCGGAAAAGGGGCTCCTCTGGATGAGGGCGGGACTCTCGTGCTTCCTCTCAAGTGGAGACGGGTATGTCGGGGAACTTCTTGAGTTGCAGCAAGGGTGTGAAGGACCCTTTGGAAGTTCCAGATGTTAGATGTGATTAGCCTCGAGATGCCTTAGCGGAAATGGGCCTCATCTCGCCTGGAGGGGAGAACCTCCTGGATTTTCTCGAGTTGCCCCAGGTGCTCTCGACTTACGACGGGGACCTCAGGGACCCGCTCTGGTGGCCTCAGGAAAGGCCAGTCCCCATGCGAGTTGCTCGGGGGCCTCTCGGGTTTCCTCTCCCTTCGATGCCAGCGCCTAAGATCTTGTGTACAGACGCTGCCGGAACCTGAGGATTCCTCTCCAGTGCAGACATGGATCTTGGTGTACTTCTGGAGTCTCCCCAGGGGAGTCAGTCTTCGTCTCGAGTGGGGGAATGCACGTGCGCTTTCCTCCCGAGCTGTATCAGCAGTATCAAGCTTCCCATCGCGTGGATCAATGGATCTGTGGCTTTCCATCGAGGCTTTCCCACAAGGCTTTCCCACGAGGCTTTCCTGCAGGGCTGTCCCACGTGCCACCGTGGTTTGAGTCGATCCTCGGCTTGAAAGTCGAGGCAGTGCAGGGAAAACAGGTTTCCCTGGAATGGTCTGAATCTTCTGGGGGACTCTGGGAATGGTGGCTCGAAACTGGAGTTCCTCTCGCCTTTACTGTGGAGAGCGCCTCCTCTTGAGATGCGACGGGCAACGCTGGGAATTCTTTCCTGACCACGCAGGGAAAGGATCCCTCCTCTCGAGCTACGAGGCGGAAACGGGGCTCCTCTGGATGTGCGGGGAACTCTCGTGCTTCCTTTCGAGTGGAGACAGGTATGTCGGGGATCTTCTTGAGTTGCAGCAAGGGTGTGAAGGACCCTTTGGAAGTTCAAGAGTTTAGGTGTGATTAGCCTCGAGACGCCTCAGCGGAAATGGGCCTCCTCTTGCCTGGAGGGGAGAACCTCCTGGATTTTCTCGAGTTGCGGCAGGTGCTCCCGACTTACGACGGCGACCTCAGGGACCTGCTCTCGTGGCCTCAGGAAAGGCCAGTCCCCTTGCGAGTTGCTCAGGGGCCTTTCGGGGGCCTCTCGGGTTTCCTCTCCCGTCGATGCTTGGGCCTAAAACCTTGTGTGGAGTCAGTGCCGGAAACTGAGGATTCCTCTCCAGTGCTGACATGGATCTTTGGGTACTTCTGGAGTCTCCCCAGGAGAGTCAGACCTCGTCTCGAGTATGGGCATGCACGTCGGCTTTCCTCCCGAGCTGTAGCAGCAGTGTCATGCTTCCCTTCGCGTGGATCAAGGGATCAGGGGCTTTCCCTCGAGGCTTTCCCACGAGGCTTTCCCACGAGGCTTTCCCACAGGGCTGTCCCACGTTCCACCGTGGTGTGAGTCGATCCTCGGCTTGAAAGTCGAGGCAGTGCAGGGAAAACAGGTTTCCCTGGATTGGACTGAGACATCTGGGGGACTCTGGGAATGTGGCACGAACCTGGAGTTCCTCTCACCTTTCCTGTGGAGAGCGCCTCGACTTGAGATGCGACGGGAACGCCGGGAATTCTTTCCCGACCACGCAGGGAAAGGATCCCTCCCCTCGAGCTAGGAGGCGGAAACGGGGCTCCTCTGGATATGGGCGGGACTCTCGTGCTTCCTCTCGAGGGAGTCGGGGTATGTCGGGGAACTTCTTGAGTTGCAGCAAGGCTGTGAAGGACCCTTTGGAAGTTCCAGAGTTTAGGTGTGATTAGCCTCGAGACGCCTCAGCGGAAATGGGCCTCATCTCGCCTGGAGTGGAGAACCTCCTGGATTTTCTCGAGTTGCGGCAGGTGCTCTCGACTTACGACGGGGACCTCAGGGACCCTCTGGTGGACTCAGGAAAGGCCAGTCCCCATGTGAGTTGCTCCGGGGCCTCTCGGGATTCCTATCCGTCGATGCCGGGGCCTAAGTCCTTGTGTGGTGTCGAGCCGGGACCTGAGGATTCCTCTCCAGTGCTGACATGGATCTTGGGTATTTCTGGAGTCTGCCCAGGGGAGTCAGTCCTCGTCTCGAGAGGGGCATGCACGTGCGCTTTCCTCCCGAGCTGTAGCAGCACTGTCACACTTCCCTTCGCGTGGATCAAGGGATCTGTGCTTTCCCTTGAGGCTTTCCCTCGAGGCTTTCCCACGAGGCTTTCCCACGAGGCTTTCCCACAGGGCTGTCCCACGTGCCACCGTGGTGTGTGTCGATGTCGATCCTCGGCTTGAAAGTCGAGGCAGTGCAGGGAAAACAGGTTTCCCTGGAATGGACTGAGACATCTTGGGGACTCTGGGAACGGTGGCACGACCCTGGAGTTCCTCTGCCTTTCCTGTGGAGAGCGCCTCCTCTTGAGATGCGACGGGAACGCCGGGAATTTTTCCCAACCACGCAGGGAAAGGATCCCTCCTCTAGGAGCCGGAGGCCCGGAAACGGGGCTCCTCTGGATGTGGCGGGACTCTCGTGCTTTCTCTCTAGTGGAGAAAGGTATGTCGGCGAACTTCTTGAGTTGCAGATATGGTGTGAAGGACCCTTTGGAAGTTCCAGAGGTTAGGTGTGATTAGCCTGGAGACGCCTCAGCAGAAATGGGCCTCATCACGCCTGGGAGGGGAGAACCTCCTGGACTTTCTCGAGTTGTGGCAGGAGCTCTCGTCTTACGACGGGAACCTCAGGGACCCGCTCTGGTGGCCTCAGGAAAGGCCAGTCCCCATGCGAGTTGCTCGGGGGCCTCTCGGGATTCCTCTCCCTTCGATACCAGGGCCTAAGACCTTGTGTGGAGTCGGTGCCGGAACCTGAGGATTCCTCTCCAGGGCTGACATGGATCTTGGGGTACTTCTGGAGCCTCCCCAGGGAGTCAGTCCTTGTCTCGAGTGGGGCATGCACGTGCGCTTTCCTCCCTAGCTGCCAGCAGCAGTGTCACGGGTCCCTTCGGTGGATCAAGGGATCTGTGGCTTTCCCTCGAGGCTTTCCCACGAGGCTTTCCCACAGGGTTGTCCCACGTGCCACCATGGTGGGTGTCGAACCTCGGTTTGAAAGTCGAGCAGCAGTGCAGGGAAACAGGTTTCCCTGGAATGGCCTGAGACATCTGGCGGACTCTGGGAATGGTGGCAAGACCCTGGAGTTCCTCTTGCCTTTCCTGTGGTTGCGCCTCTCTTGAGATGCGACTGGAACGCCGGGAATTCTTTCCGGATAACGCAGGGAAGGATCCTTCCTCTCGATCTATGAGGCGGAAACGGGCTCCTCTGGCTGTGGGCAAGACTCTCGTGCTTCCTTTTGAGTGGAGAGGGGTATTCGGGGAACTTCTTGAGTTGCAGCTAGGGTTTGAAGGCCCCTTGTTAGTTCCAGACGCTTTTGATATTAGCCTCGAGACGCCTCGTCGGATATGGGCCACATCTCGCCTGGAGGGAGAACCTCCTGGATTTTCTCGAGTTGCAGCAG
>NW_017201270.1:0-6738 GCF_001704415.2 Capra hircus | reverse complement strand
TGAAAGTCGAGGCAGTGCAGGGGAAAACAGGTTTCCCTGGAATGGACTGAGAAATCAGGGGGACTCTGGGAATGGGGCACGATCCTGGAGTTCCTCTCGCCTTTCCTGTGGAGAGCGCCTCCTCTTGAGATGCGACAGGAATGCTAGGGAATTCTTTCCGACCACGCAGGGAAAGGATCCTCCTCTCGAGCTAGGAGGCTGAAAACGGGGCCCTCTGGATGTGGGCGGGACTCTCTGTTTCTCTCGAGTGGAGACGGGTATGTCGGGGAACTTCTTGAGTTGCAGCAAGGGTGTGAAGGACCCTTTGGAAGTTCCAGATGTTAGATGTGATTAGCCTGGAGACGCCTAAGCGGAAATGGGCCTCATCTCGCCTGGAGGGGAGAACCTCCTGGATTTTCTCGAGTTGCGGCAGGTGCTCTCGACTTACGACGGGGACCTCAGGGACCCGCTCTGGTGGCCTCAGGAAAGGCCAGTCCCCTTGCGAATTGCTCGGGGCCTCTCAGGATTCCTCTCCGTCTATGCCGGGGCTAAGATCTTGTGTGGAGTAGGTGCCGGAACTGAGCATTCCTCTCCAGTGCTGACATGGATCTTGGGGTACTTCTGGAGTCTCCCGAGGGGAGTCAGTCGTCGTCTCGAGTGGGGGAATGCACGTGCGCTTTTCCTCCCGAGCTGAAGCAGCAGTGTCACGCTTCTCTTTGCGTGGATCAAGGGATCAGGGGCTTTCCCTCGAGGCTTTCCAACGAGGTTTTCCCGAGGCTTTCCCACAGGGCTGTCCCACGTGCCACCGTGGTGTGAGTCGATCCTCGGCTTGAAAGTTCGAGGCAGTACAGGAAAAACAGGATTCCCTGGAATGGACTGAGACATCTGGGGGACTCTGGGAATGGTGGCACGACCCTGGAGTTCCTCTCGCCTTTCCTGTGGAATAGCGCCTCCTCTTGAGATGCGACGGGAACGCCGGGAATTCTTTCCCGACCACGCAGGGAAAGGATCCCTCCTCTCGAGCTAGGAGGTGGAAACGGGGCTCCTCTGGATGTGGGCGGGACTCTCGTGCTTCCTCTCGAGTGGAGACGGGTATGTCGGGGATCTTCTTGAGTTGCAGCATGGTTTTGAAGGACCATTTGGAAGTTCCAGAGGTTAGGTGTGATTAGCCTCGGAGACACCTCTGCGGAAATGGGCCTCAACTCGCCTTTAGGGGAGAACCACCTGGATTTTCTCGAGTTGCGGCAGGTGCTCTCGACTTACGTCGGGAACCTCAGGGACCCGCTCTGGTGGCCTCAGGAAAGGCCAGTACCCCATGCGAGTTGCTTGGGCGCCTCTCGGGATTCCTCTCCAGTCGATGCTGGGGCCTAAGACCTTGGGTGGAGTCGGTGCTGGAACCTGAGGTTTCCTCTTCAGTGCAGACATGGATCTTGGGTTACTTCTGGAGGCTCTCCAGGGGAGTCAATCCTCGTCTCGAGTCGGGGCATGCACGAGCGCTTTCCTCCCGAGCTGCAGCAGCAGTGTGGCGCTTCCCTTCGCGTGGATCAACGGATCTGTGGCTTTCCCTCGTGGCTTTCCCACGAGGTTTTCCCACGAGTCTTTCCCACAGGGCTGTCCCACGTGCCACCGTGGTGTGAGTCGATCCTCGGCTTGAAAGTCGACGCAGTGCAGGGAAAACAGGTTTCCCTGGAATGGAGTGAGACATCTGGGGGACTCTGGGAATGGTGGCACGACCCTGGAGTTCCTCTCGGCTTTCCTGTGGAGAGCTCCTCCTCTTCAGATGCGACGGGAACACCGGGAATTCTTTCCCGAACACGCAGGGGAAGGATCCCTCCTCTCGAGCTAGGAGGCGGAAACGGGGCTCCTCTGGATGTGGGCGGAACTTTCGTGCTTCCTCTCGAGTGGAGACGGGTATGTCGGGGAACTTCTTGAGTTGCAGTAAGGGTGTGAAGGACCCTTTGGAAGTTCCGAGGTTAGGTGTGATTAGCCTCGAGACGCCTCTGCGGAAATGGGCCTCACCTCGCCTGGAGGGGAGAACCTCCTGAATTTTCTCGAGTTGCGGCAGGTCCTCTCAACTTAGAACGTGGACCTCAGGGACCCGCTCCGGTGGCGTCAGTAAAGGCCAGTCCCCATGCGATTTGCTCTGGGGTCTCTCGGGATTCCTCTCCCGTCGATGTTGGGGCCTAGATCTTGTGTGGAGTCAGTGCCAGAACCTGAGGATTCCTCTCCAGTGCTGACATGGATCTTGGGGTACTTCTGGAGTCTCCCCAGGGGAGTCAGTCCTCGTCTCGAGTGGGGGCATTCACGTGCGCTTTCCTCCCGAGCTGTAGCAGCAGTGTCACACTTCCCTTTGCGTGGATCAAGGGATCTGTGGCTTTCCCTCGAGGCTTTCCCACGAGGCTTTCCTATGAGGCTTTCCCACAGGGCTGTCCAACGTGCCACCGTGGTGTGAGTCGATCCTCGGCTTGAAAGTCGACGCAGTGCAGGGAAAACATGTTTCCCTGGAATGGACTGAGACATTTGGGTGACTCTGGGAATGGTGGCACGACCCTGAAGTTCCTCTCGCCTTTCCTGTGGAGAGCGCCTCCTCTTGAGATGCGACGGAAATGCCGGGAATTCTTTCCCGAACACGCAGGGAAAGGATCCCTCCTCTCGAGCCAGGAGGCAGAAACGGGGCTCCTCTGGATGTGGGCGGGACTCTTGTGCTTCCTCTCGAGTGGAGACGGGTATGTCGGGGAACTTCTTGAGTTGCAGCAAGGGTGTGAAGGACCCTTTGGAAGTTCCAGAGGTTAGGTGTGATTAGCCTCGAGACGCCTCAGCGGAAATGGGCCTCATCTCGCCTGGAGGGGAGAACCTCCTGGATTTTCTCGAGTTACGGCAGGTGCTCTCGACTTACGACGGAGACCTCAGGGACCCTCTCTGGTGGCCGCAGGAAAGGCCAGTCCCCATGCGAGTTGCTCGGGGGCATCTCGGGATTCCACTACCGTCGATGCCCGGGCCTAAGACCTTGTTTGGAGTCGGTGCCGGAACCTGAGGATTCCTCTCCAGTGCTGACTTGGATATTGGGGTACTTCTGGAGTCTCCCCAGGGGAGTCAGTCCTCGTCTCGAGTGGGGGCATGCACGAGCGCTTACCTCCCGAGCTGTAGCAGCAGTGTCATGCTTCCCTTCGCGTGAATCAAGGGAACAGTGGCTTTCCCTCGAGGCTTTCCCTAGAGGCTTTCCCACCAGGCTTTCCCACGAGGCTTTACCACAGCGCTATCCACGTGCCACCATGGTGTGAGTCGATCCTCGGCTTGAAATTTGAGGCAGTGCCGGGAAAACAGGCTTCCCTGGAATGGCCTGAGACATCTGGGCGACTCTGGGAATGGTGGAAGGACCCTGGAGTTCCTGACGCCTTTCCTGTGGAAAGCCTACCCTCTTGAGATGCGACGGGAACGCCGGGAATTCTTTCCCGACCATGCAGGGAAAGGATCCCTCCTCTCGTGCTATGAGGCGGAAACGGGGCTCCTCTGGATGTGGGCGGGACTCTCGTGCTTCCTCTCGAGTGGAGACGGGTATGTCGGGGAACTTCTTGAGTTGCAGCAAGGATGTGAAGGACGTTTTCGAAGTTCCAGAGGTTAGGTGTGATTAGCCTGGGGACGCCTCAGAGGAAACGGGCCTCATCTCGCCTGGAGGGGAGAACCTCCTGGATTTTATCGAGTTGCGGCAGTTGCTCTCGACTTATGACGGGGACCTCAGGGACCCGCTCTGATGGCCTCAGGAAAGGCCAGTACCCATGCTAGTTGCTCGGGGCCTCTCGGGATTCTTCTCCCGTCGATGCAGGGGCCTAAAACCTTGTTTGGAGTCGGTGCCGGAACGTGAGGATTCCTCGCCAGTGCTGATGTGGATCTTGGGGTACTTCTGGAGTCTCTCCAGGGTAGTCAGTCCTCGTATCGAGTGGGGGCATGCACGTGCGCTTTCCTTCCGAGATGTAGCAGCAGTGTCACACTTCCGTTCGCGTGAATCAAAGCAACTGTGGCTTCCCTCGAGGCTTTCCCACGAGGCTTTCTCTCGAGGCTTTCCCACGAGGCTTTCCCACAGGGCTGTCCCACGTGCCACAGTGGTGTGAGTCGATCCTCGGCTTGAAAGTAGAGGCAGTGCAGGGAAAACAGGTTTCCCTGGAATGGACTGGGACATCTGGGGGACTTAGGGAATGGTGGCACGTCCCTGGAGTTCCTCTCGCCTTTCCTGTGGAGATCGCCTCCTCTTGAGATGCACCGGAAACACTGGGAACTCTTTCCCGATCACTGATGGAAAGGATCCCTCCTGCTCGAGCTAGGAGGCGGAAACGGGGCTCCTCTGAATTTGGGCGGGACTCTCGTGCTTCCTCTCGAGTGGAGACGGGTATGTTGGGGATCTTCTTGAGTTGCAGCAAGGGTGTGAAGGACCCTTTGTAAGTTCCAGAGGTTAGGTGTGATTAGCCTTGAGACACCTCAGCGGAAATGGTCCTATCTCGCCTGGAAGGGAGAACCTCCTGGATTTTCTCGAGTTGTGGCAGGTGCTCTCGACTAACGACGGGGACCTCAGGGACCCGCTCTGGTGGCCTCAGGAAAGGCCAGTCCCCATGCAAGTTGCTCGGGGGCCTCTCGGGATTCCTCTCCCTTCGATGCCAGGCCCTAAGACCTTGTTTGGAGTCGGTGCCGGAACCTGAGGATTCCTCTCCAGTGCTGACATGGATCCTGGGTTACTTCTGGAGGCTCTCCAGGGGAGTCAATCCTCGTCTCGAGTCGGGGCATGCACGAGCGCTTTCCTCCCGAGCTGCAGCAGCAGTGTGGCGCTTCCCTTCGCGTGGATCAACGGATCTGTGGCTTTCCCTCGTGGCTTTCCCACGAGGTTTTCCCACGAGTCTTTCCCACAGGGCTGTCCCACGTGCCACCGTGGTGTGAGTCGATCCTCGGCTTGAAAGTCGACGCAGTGCAGGGAAAACAGGTTTCCCTGGAATGGAGTGAGACATCTGGGGGACTCTGGGAATGGTGGCACGACCCTGGAGTTCCTCTCGGCTTTCCTGTGGAGAGCTCCTCCTCTTCAGATGCGACGGAACACCGGGAATTCTTTCCCGAACACGCAGGGGAAGGATCCCTCCTCTCGAGCTAGGAGGCGGAAACGGGGCTCCTCTGGATGTGGGCGGAACTTTCGTGCTTCCTCTCGAGTGGAGACGGGTATGTCGGGGAACTTCTTGAGTTGCAGTAAGGGTGTGAAGGACCCTTTGGAAGTTCCGAGGTTAGGTGTGATTAGCCTCGAGACGCCTCTGCGGAAATGGGCCTCACCTCGCCTGGAGGGGAGAACCTCCTGAATTTTCTCGAGTTGCGGCAGGTCCTCTCAACTTAGAACGTGGACCTCAGGGACCCGCTCCGGTGGCGTCAGTAAAGGCCAGTCCCCATGCGATTTGCTCTGGGGTCTCTCGGGATTCCTCTCCCGTCGATGTTGGGGCCTAGATCTTGTGTGGAGTCAGTGCCAGAACCTGAGGATTCCTCTCCAGTGCTGACATGGATCTTGGGGTACTTCTGGAGTCTCCCCAGGGGAGTCAGTCCTCGTCTCGAGTGGGGCATTCACGTGCGCTTTCCTCCCGAGCTGTAGCAGCAGTGTCACACTTCCCTTTGCGTGGATCAAGGGATCTGTGGCTTTCCCTCGAGGCTTTCCCACGAGGCTTTCCTATGAGGCTTTCCCACAGGGCTGTCCAACGTGCCACCGTGGTGTGAGTCGATCCTCGGCTTGAAAGTCGACGCAGTGCAGGGAAAACATGTTTCCCTGGAATGGACTGAGACATTTGGGTGACTCTGGAATGGTGGCACGACCCTGAAGTTCCTCTCGCCTTTCCTGTGGAGAGCGCCTCCTCTTGAGATGCGACGGAAATGCCGGGAATTCTTTCCCGAACACGCAGGGAAAGGATCCCTCCTCTCGAGCCAGGAGGCAGAAACGGGGCTCCTCTGGATGTGGGCGGACTCTTGTGCTTCCTCTCGAGTGGAGACGGGTATGTCGGGGAACTTCTTGAGTTGCAGCAAGGGTGTGAAGGACCCTTTGGAAGTTCCAGAGGTTAGGTGTGATTAGCCTCGAGACGCCTCAGCGGAAATGGGCCTCATCTCGCCTGGAGGGAGAACCTCCTGGATTTCTCGAGTTACGGCAGGTGCTCTCGACTTACGACGGAGACCTCAGGGACCCGCTCTGGTGGCCGGCAGGAAAGGCCAGTCCCATGCGAGTTGCTCGGGGCATCTCGGGATTCCACTACCGTCGATGCCGGGCCTAAGACCTTGTTTGGAGTCGGTGCCGGAACCTGAGGATTCCTCTCCAGTGCTGACTTGGATATTGGGTACTTCTGGAGTCTCCCCAGGGGAGTCAGTCCTCGTCTCGAGTGGGGCATGCACGACGCTTACCTCCCGAGCTGTAGCAGCAGTGTCATGCTTCCCTTCGCGGTGAATCAAGGGAACAGTGGCTTTCCCTCGAGGCTTTCCTAGAGGCTTTCCCACCAGGCTTTCCCACGAGGCTTTAACACAGCGCTATCCACGTGCCACCGTGTGTGAGTCGATCCTCGCTTGAAATTGAGGGCAGTGCCCGGAAAACAGGCTTCCCCTGGAATGGCCTGAGACATCTGGGCGACTCTGGGAATGGTGGAAGGACCCTGGAGTTCCTGACGCCTTTCCTGTGGAAAGCTACCCTCCTTGAGATGCGACGGGAACGCCGGGAATTCTTCCCGACATGGCAGGGAAAGGATCCCTCCTCTC
>NW_017201269.1:0-19211 GCF_001704415.2 Capra hircus | reverse complement strand
GCGAAGGGAAGCGTGACAGCTGCTACAGCTCGGGAGTAAAGGCACGTGCATGACCCAACTCGAGACAAGGATTGCTTCCCTGGGAGATTCCAGAAGTACCCAAGATCCATGTCAGCACTGTAGAGGAATCCTCAGGTCCTGGCACCGACTCCACACAAGGTCTTAGGCCCCGCATCGACGGGAGAGGAATCCGAGACGCCCCCGAGTAACTCGCAAGGAATTTCCTTTACGATGCCACCTGGGCGCGTCCCTGAGGTCCCCGTCGTAAGTCCAGTGCACCTGACACAACTCGAGAAAATCCAAGAGGTTCTGCCCTCCAGGCGAAGATGAGGCCCATTTCCGCTGAGGCGTCCTGAGGCTAATCACACCTGACCTCTGGAACTTCCAACGGGATCCTTCACACCTTTGCTGCAACTCAAGAAATTCCCTGACATACCCGTCTCCACTCGAGAGGAAGCACGAGAGTCCGGACCACATCCAGAGGAGCCCCGTTTCCACCTCCTAGCTCGAGAGGAGGGATCCTTTCCCTGCGTGCTCGAGAAAGAATTCCCGGCGTTCCTGTCGCAACTCAAGAGGAGGCGCTCTCCACAGGAAAGGCGAGAGGAACTCCGGGTCATGCCAGCATTCCCAGAGTCCCCAGATGTCTCAGTCCATTCCAGGGAAACCTGTTTTCTGCACTGTTTTGACTTTCAAGCCGAGGATAGACTCACACCACGGTGGCACGTGGGACAGCCCTGTGGGAAAGCCTCGTGGGAAAGCCTCGTGGGAAAGCCTCGAGGGAATGCCACAGATCCCTTGTTCCACGTGAAGGAAAGGGTGACACTGCGGCTACAGCTCGGGAGGAAATCGCACCTGCATGCCCCCACTCGAGACGAGGACTGACTCCGCTGGGGAGACTCCAGAAGTACCCCAAGATCCATGTCAGAACTGGAGAGGAAACCTCAGGTCTGGCACCGACTCCACACAAGGTCTTAGGCCCCGATATCGACTGGAGAGGAATCCCGAGAGACCCCCGAGAGGCCCCGAGCAACTCCCAAGGGGACTGGCCTTTCCTGAGGCCACCAGAGCGGGTCCCTGAGGTCCCCGTCGTAAGTCAAGAGCACCTGCCTTAACTCGAGAAATCCAGGAGGTTCTCCCCTCCAGGCGAGATGAGGCCCATTTCCGCTGAGGCGTCTCGAGGCTAATCACACCTAAACTCTGGAACTTCCAAAGGGTCCTTCACACCCTTGCTGGAACTCAGAAGTTCCGCAACATTCCCGACTCCACTCGAGAGGAAGCACGAGAGTTCCCGCCCACATCCAGAGGAGCCCGTTTCCGCCTCCTAGCTCGAGAGGAGGGATCCTTTCCCTGCGTGGTCGGGAAAGAATTCCCGGCGTTCCCGTCGCATCTCAAGTAGGCGCTCTCCACAGGAAAGGTGAGAGGAACTCCAGGGTCGTGTCACCATTCCCAGAAGTCGCCCAGATGTCTCAGTCCATTCCAGGGAAACCTGTAATTCCCTGCACTGCCTCAACTTTCAAGCCGAGGATCGACTCACACCACGGTGGAACGTGGGACAGCCCAGTGGGAAAGCCTCGTGGGAAAACCTCGTGGGAAAGCCTCGAGGGAAAGCCACAGATCCCTTGATCCTCTCGAAGGGAAGCGTGACACTGCTGCTACAGCTGGGGAGGAAAGCGCATGTGCATGCCCCCACTCGAGACGAGGACTGACTCCCCTGGGGAGACTCCAGACGTACCCCAAGATCCATGTCAGCACTGGAGAGGATTCCTCAGGTTCCGGCACTGACTCCACACAAGGTCTTAGGCCCAGCTTCGACGGGAGAGGAAACCCGAGAGGCCCCCGAGAGGCCACCGAGAAACTCGCATGGGGACTGGCCTTTCCTGAGGCCACCAGAGCGGGTCCCTGAGGACCCTGTCGTAAGTCGAGAGCGCCTGCCGCAACTCGAGAAAATCCAGGAGGTTCTCCCTTCCAGGCGAGATGAGGCCCATTTCTGCTGAGACGTCTCGAGGCTAATCACACCCTAACCTCTGGAAGTTCCAAAGGGTCCTTCACAACCTTTCTGCAACTCAAGAAGTTCCCCGACATTCCCGTTTCCACTCGAGAGGAAGCACGAGAGTTCCGCCCACATCCAGAGGAGCCCGTTTCCCGCCTCATAGCTCGATAGGAGGGATCCTTTCCCTGCGTGGTCGTGAAAGAATTCCGGCGTTCCCGTTACATCTCAAGAGGGGCGCACTCCACAGGAAAGGCGAGAGGAACTCCAGTGTGGTCCACCTTTCCCAGATCCCCCACATGTCTCAGTACATTCCACGGAAGCCTGTTTTCCTGGCACTGCCTCAACTTTCAAGCCGAGGATCGACTGACACCACGGTGGCACGTGGGACATCACTGTGGGAAAGCGTCGTGGGAAGCCTGGTGGGAAAGCCTCGTGGGAAAGCCTCGTGGAAAGCCTCGAGGGAAAGCCACTGATTCTAGGATACACTCGAAGGGAAGCGTGACACTGCTGCTACAGCTCGGGAGGAAAGCGCACGTGCATGCCCCCACTCGAGACAAGGACTGACTCCCCTGAGGAGACTCCAGAAATACCCCAAGGTCCATGTCAGCACTGGAGAGGAATCCTCAGGTTCCGGCACCCGACTCCACACAAGGTCTTAAGCATCGGCATCGGCAGGAGAGGAATCCCGAGAGGCCCCCTAGCAACACGCATGGGGACTGGCGTTTCCTGAGGCCACCAGAGCGGGTCCCTGAGGTCCCCGTCGTAAGTCGAGAGCACCTGCCGCAACTCGAGAAAATCCAGGAGGTTCTACCCACCAGGCGAGATGAGGCCCATTTCCGCTGAGGTGTCTCGAGGCTAATCACACCTAACCTCTGGAAATTCCAAAGGGTCCTTCACAACCATTTGCTGGCAACTCAAGAAGATCCCTGACATACCAGTCTCCACCCGAGAGGAAGCACGAGAGTCCCACCCACATCCAGAGGAGCCCGTTTCCGCCTCCTAGCTCGAGAGGAGGGATCCTTTCCCTGCGTGGTCAGGAAAGAATTCCCGCGTTCCCGTCGCATCTCAAGAGGAGGCGCTCTCCACAGGAAAGGCGAGAGGAACTCCAGGGTCGTGCCACCATTCCCAGAGTCCCCCCAGATGTATCAGTCCATTCCAGGGAAACCTGTTTTCCCTGCACTGCCTCGACTTTCAAGCCGAGGATCAACTCACACAACGGTGGCACGTGGGACATCCCTGTGGGAAAGCCTCGAGGGAAAGACACAGATCCCTTGATTCTCGCGAAGGGAAGCGTGACACTGCTGCTACAGCTCGGGAGGAAATCGCACGTGCATGCCCCCTCTCGAGATGAGTACTGACTCCCCTCGGGAGGCTCTAGAAGTCCCAAGATCCATGCGGCATGGAGAGGAATCCTCACGTTCTGGAACTGAGTCCACACAAGGTCTTAGGCCCCAGCATCGACGGGAGCGGAATCCCGAGAGGCCCCCGAGCAACTCGCATGGGACTGGCCTTTCCTGAGCCCACCAGAGTGACTCCCCAGGGGAGTGGGTCCCTAGCAGTGTCATGCTTCCCTTCGCGTGGATCAAGGATCTGTGGCTTTCCCTCGAGGCTTTCCCGCACGCTTTCCCACGAGGCTTCCCAGTGGGCTGTCCAACGTGCCACCGTGGTGTGAGTCGATCCTAGCTTGAAAGTCAAGGCAGTGCAAGGAAAACAGGTTTCCTGGAATGGACTGAGACATCTGTGGGACTCTGGAATGGTGGCACGACACTGGAGTTCCTCTCTTGTTTCCTGTGGAGAGTGCCCCGAGCAACTTGCATGGGGACTGGCCTTTCATGAGGCCAACAGAGCGGGTCTCTGAGGTCCAAGTCGTAAGTCGAGAGCTCCTGCTGCCAACTCGAGAAAATCCAGGAGGTTCTCCCCTCCAGCGAGATGTGGCCCATATCCGATGACGCGTCTCGAGGCTATTCAACAAGCGTCTGGAACTAACAAACGGGGTTTCAAACCCTAGCTGCAACTCAAGAAGTTCCCCGAAATACACCTCTCCACTGGAGAGGAAGCAGGAGAGTCCCGCCCACATCCAGAGTAGCCCCGTTACTGCCTCCTAGCTCGAGAGGAGGGATCCTTTCACTGAGTGGTCGGTCAAGTATTCCCGGAGTTTCCCGACTCATCTCAAGAGGAGGCGCTATCCACAGGAAAGGCGAGAGGAACTCCAGATTCGTGCACCCATTCCCAGAGTCCCCAGATGTCTCAGTCCATTCCAGGGAAACCTGTTTCCCTACACTGCCTCGACTTTCAGGACGAGGATCCACTCACACCACGGTGGCACTTGGGCACAGCCCTTAGGGGAAATCCTCGAGGGAAAGCCACAGATCCCTTGATCCATGCGAAGAGAAGCGTGACACTGCTGCTACAGCTTGGGAGGAAAGCGCACGTGCATGCCTCCACTCGAGATGAGGACTGACTCCCCTGGGGAGACTACAGAAGTACCCAAGATCTATCTCAGCACTGGAGAGGAATCCTCAGGTTCCGGCACCGACTCCACACAAGGTCTTAGACCCCGGCATCGACGGGAGAGGAAATCCCGAGAGGCCCCGAGCAACTCGGCATGGGGACTGGCCTTACCTGAGGCCACCAGAGCGGGTCCCTGAGGTCCCCGTCTTAAGTCGAGAGCACCTGCACCAACTCGAGAAATGCAGGAGGTTCTCCCCTCCAGGGGAGATGAGGCCCATTTCCTCTGAGGCGTCCCCAGGCTAATTACACCTAACCTCTGGAACTTCCAAAGGGTCCTTCACACCATTGCTGCAACTCAAGAAGTTCCCCGACGTACCCGTCTCCACTCGAGAGGAAGCACGAGAGTCCCGCCCACATCCAGAGGAGCCCCGTTTCCGCCTCATAGCTCGAGAGGAGGGATCTTTCCCTGCGTGGTCGGGAAAGAATTCCCGGTGTTCCCGTCGCATCTCAATTGGGAGGCGCTCTCCACAGGAAAGGAGAGAGGAACTCCAGGGTCGTGCCACCATTCCCAAGAGTCCTTCCAGACGTCGCAGTCCATTCCAGGGAAACCTGTTTTCCCTGCACTGCCTCGACTTTCAAGCCAAGGATCGACTCACACCTCGGTGGCACGTGGGACAGCCCTGTGGGAAAGCCTGGTGGGAAAGCCTCGTGGGAAAGTCTCGTGGGAAAGCCTCGTGGGAAAGCCTCGAGGGAAAGCCACAGATCCCTTGATCCACGCGAAGGGAAGCGTAACACTGCTGCTACAGCTCGGGAGGAAAGCGCATGTGCATGCCCCCACTCAAGACGAGGACTGACTCCACTGGAGAGACTCCAGAAGTACCCCAAAATCCATGTCAGCACTGGAGAGGAATGCTCAAGTTCCGGCACCGGACTCCACACAAGGTCTTAGGCCCAGCATCGACGGGAGAGGAATCCCGAGAGGCCCCGAGCAACTCGCATGGGGACTGGCCATTCCTGAGGCCACCAGAGCGGGTCCCTGAGGTCCCCATCGTAAGTCGAGAGCACCTGCCATAAATCGAGAAAATCCAGGAGTTTCTCCCCTCCAGGCGAGATGAGGCCCATTTCCGCTGAGGTGTCTCGAGGCTAAACACATCTAACACCTGGAACTTCCAAAGGGTCCTTCACACCCTTGCTGCAAATCAAGAAGTTCCCCGACATACTCGTCTCCACTCGAGAGGAAGCACGAGAGGTCCCGCCCACATCCAGAGGAACCCGTTTCCCCCTCTAGCTCGAGAGGAGGGTTCCTTTCCCTGCGTGGTCGGGAAAGAATTCCAGGCGTTTCCGTCGCATCTCAAGAGGAGGTGCTCTCCACAGGAAAGGCAGAGGACTCCAGGGTCGTGCCACCATTCCGAGTCCCCCAGATGTCTCAGTCCATTCCAGGGAAACCTGTTTTCCCTGCACTGCCTCGACTTTCAAGCCGAGGATCGACTCACACCACGGTGGCACGTGGGACAGCCCTGTGGGAAAGCCTAGTGGGAAAGCCTCGAGGGAAAGCCACAGATCCCTTGATCCACGCGAAGGGAAGCGCGTCACTGCTGCTACAGCTCGGGAGGAAAGCGCACGTGCATGCCCCCACTCGACACGAGGACTGACTCCCCTGGGGAGACTCCAGCAGTACCCAAGATCCATGTCAGCACTGGAGAGGAATCCTCAGGTTCCGGAACCCACTCCACACAAGATCTTAGGCCCCGGCATCGACGGGAGAGGAATCCCGAGAGGCCCGCGAGCAACTCGGATGGGGACTGGCCTTTCCTGAGGCCAGCAGAGCTGGTCCTGAGGTCCCCGTCGTAGGTCGAGAGCACCTGCCGAAACTCGACAAAATCCAGGAGGTTCTCCCCTCCAGGCGAGATGAGGCCCATTTCCGCTGAGGCGTCTCGAGGCTAAACACATCTAACACCTGGAACTTCCAAAGGGTCCTTCACACCCTTGCTGCAACTCAAGAAGTTCCCCGACATACCCGTCTCCACTCGAGAGGAAGCACCAGAGTCCCGCCCACATCGAGAGGAGCCCCGTTTATGCCTCGGACCTCGAGATGACGGATCCTTTCCCTGCTTGGTCGGGAAAGAATTCCCGGCGTTCCCGTCCCATCTCAAGAGGAGGCGCTCTCCACAGGAAAGGCGAGCGGAACTCCAGGGTCGTACCACCATTCCAAGAGTCCCCCAGATGTCTCAGTCCATTCCATAGGAACATGTTTTCCCTGCACTGCCTCGACTTTCAAGCCGAGGATCGACTCACACCCTGGTGGCAGGTGGGACAGCCCTGTGGGAAAGACTCTTGGGAAAGCCTTGAAGGAAAGACTTGAGTGAAAGCTACAGATCCCTTGACCACGCGTTAGGAAGCGTGACATTGCTGCTACAGCTCGGGAGGAAAGCGCACGTGCATGCCCACACTCGAGACGACGGACTGACTTCCCTGGGGAGACTCCAGAAGTACCCCAAGAACCATGTCAGCACTGGAGAGGAATCCTCAGGATCCGGCCTCGACTCCACACAAGGTCTTAGGCCCCGCATCGACCCAAGAGGAATCCCGAGAGTCCCCCTGGCAACTTGCCATGGGGACTGGCCTTTCCTGAGGCCACGAGACCGGGTCCCTGAGGTCCCCGTCGATAATTCGAGAAGCACCTGCCGTAACTCGAGAAAATCCAGGAGGTTCTCCCCTACAGCAAAATGAGGCCTATTTCCACTGGACGCATCTAGAGGCTAAGCACACCTAACCTCTGGAACTTCCAATGGTTCCTTCACACACTTGCTGCAACTCAAGAGCTTTCCCGACACACCCGTCTACACTCAAAGGAAAAACGAGGGTCCCGCCCACATCCAGAGAAGCCCCGATCCCCCCTCGAGGCTCCAAAGGAGAGATCTTTTTAAATGCTTGCATTTCCCGAGTCGAAGACCTTGTGTTGAGTTGGGACCGGAAACTGAGGATTCCTCTCCAGTGCTGACGTGGATTTTTGGGTACTTCTGGACTCTCCCCAGGGGAGTCAGTCCTCGTCTCGAGTGGGGAAATGCACGTGGGCTTTCCTCCCTAAAGGTGGCAGCAGTGTCATGCTACCCGACGGGTGGATCAAGGGATGTGTGGCTTTCCCTGTAGGATTTCCCATGAGGCTTTCCCACGAGGCTAACACACAAGGGCTGTCCCACGTGCCACCGTGGTGTGAGTCGATCCTCGCGTGACAGTCAAGGCAGTGCAGGTAAAAGAGTTTCCTTTGGAATGGACTCAGTCCTCTGGGGGACTCTTGGATTGGTGGCACGACCCTGGAGTTCCTCTCGCCTTTCCTGTGGAGAGCGCTTCCTCTTGAGATGCGACGGGAATGCCGGGGAATTCTTTCCAGACCACGCAGGGAAAGGATCCCTCATCTCGAGCTACAAGGAGGAAAAGGGCCTCCTCTGGATGTGCAAGGGACGCTCGTGCTTCCTCTCGAGTGGAGACGGGTAAGTCGGGGAACTTCTTGAGTTGCAGCAAGGGTGTGAAGGACCCTTTGGAAGTTCCAGAGGTTTGGTGTGATTAGCCTCGAGACGCCTCAGCGGAAATGGGCCTCATCTCGCCTGGAGGGGAGAACCTCCTGGAATTTCTCGAGTTGCGGCAGGTGCTCTCGACTTACGACGGGGACCTCAGGGACCCGCTCTGGTGGCCTCAGGAAAGGCCAGTCCCCATGCGAGTTGCTCGGGGGCCTCTCGGGATTTCTCTCCCGTCGGTGCCAGGGCCTAAACCTTCTGTGGAATTGGTGCCGGAACTTGAGGATTCCTGTTCTGTGCTGACATGGATCTTGGGGCACTTCTGGAGTCTCCCCAGGGGAGTCAGTCCTCGTCTCGTGTGGGGGCATGCACGTGCGTTTCCTCCCGAGCTGTAGCAGGGGTGTCATGCTTCCCTTCGCGTAGATCAAGGGATATGTGGCTTTCCCTCGAGGCTTTCCCACGAGGTTTTTCCACGAGGCTTTCCCACAGGGCTGTCCCACGTGCCACCATGGTGTGAGTCGATAATCAGCTTGAAAGTCGAGGCAGTGCAGGGAAAACAGGTTTCCCTGGAATGGACTGAGACATCTGGGGAACTCTGGGAATGGTGGCACGACCCTGGAGTTCCTCTCGCCTTTCCTGCCGAAAGCGCCTCTTCTTGAGATGTGACGGGAACGCCGGGAATTCTTGCCCGAACACGCTGTGAAATGATCCCTCCTCTCGAGCTAGGAGGCGGAAACGGGGCTCCTCTGGATGTGGGCGGGACTCTCGTGCTTCCTCTCGAGTGGAGACGGGTATGTCGGGGAACTTCTTGAGTTGCAGCAAGGGTGTGAAGGACCCTTTGGAATTTCCAGAGGTTAGGTGTGATTAGCCTAGAGACGCCTCAGCGGAAATGGGCCTCATCTCGCCTGGAGGGGAGAACCTCCTGGATTTTCTCGAGCTGCGGCAGGTGCTCTCGACTTATGACGGGGACCTCAGGGACCCGCTCTGGTGGCCTCAGGAAAGGCCAGTCCCCATGCGAGTTGCTCGGGGGCCTCTCGAGATTCCTCTCCCGTCGATTCGGGGCCTAAGACCTTGTGTGGAGTCGGTGCCGGAATCTGAGGGTTCCTCTCCAGTGCTGACATGGATCTTGGGATACTTCTGGAGTCTCCCCAGGGGAGTCAGTCCTCGTCTCAAGTGGGGGCATGCACGTGCGCTTTCCTCCCGAGCTGTAGCAGCAGCGTCACGCTTCCCTTCGTGTGGATCAAGGGATCTGTGGCTTTCCCAGTAGGCTTTCCCACGAGGCCTTCCCATGAGGCTTTCCCACAGGGCTGTTCCACGTGCCACCGTGGTTTGAGTCGATCCTCAGCTTGAATGCCGTGGCAGTGCAGGGAAAGCATGGAAAACAGGTTTCCCTGGAAAGGACTGAGACATCAGGGGGACTTTGGGTATGGTGGCACGACCCTGGAGTTCCTCTCACCTTTCCTGTGGAGAGCGCCTCCTCTTGAGATGCGACGGGAACGCCGGAAATTCTTTCCCGTACACGCAGGGAAAGGATCCCTTCTCTCGAGCTAGGAGGCGGAAACGGGGCTCCTCTGGATGTGGGCGGGACCTCGTGCTTCCTCTCGAGTGGAGACGGGTATGTCGGGGAACTTCTTGAGTTGCAGCAAGGGTGTGAAGGACCCTTTGGAAGTTCCAGTGGTTAGGCGTGATTAGCCTTGAGATGTCTCAGCGGAAAGGGGCCTCATCTCTCCTGGAAGGGAGAACCTCCTGGATTTTCTCTAGTTTCGGCAGGTGCTCTCGACTTACGACGGGGACCTCAGGGACCCGCTCTGGTGGCCTCAGGAAAGGCCAGTCCCCATGCGAGTTGCTCAGGGGCCTCTCGGGATTACCTCTCCCGTCGATGCCGGGGCCTAAGACCTTGTGTAGAGTCGGTGCCAGAAGCTGAGGAGTCCTCTGCCAGTGCTGACATGGATCTTGGGATACTTCTTGAGTCTCCCCAGGGCAGTCAGTCCTCGTTACGAGTGGGGGCATGCACGTGCAATTTCCTCCCGAGCTGTAGCAGCAGTGTCACGCTTCCCTTCGCGTAGAACAAGGGATCTGTGGCTTTCCCTCGAGGCTTTCCCACGAGGCTTTCCCACAGGGCTGTCCCACGTGCCACCGTGGTGTGAGTCGATCCTCGGCTTGAAAGTCGAGGCAGTGCAGGGAAAACAGGTTTCCCTGGAATGGACTGAGACATCTGGGGGACTCTGGGAATGGTGGCACGATAATGCAGTTCCTCTCGCGGTTCCTGTGGAGAGTGCCTCCTCTTGAGATGCGACAGGAATGCCGGGAATTCTTTCCCGACCACGCAGGGAAAGGATCCCTCCTCTCGAGCTAGGAGGCGGAAACGGGGCTCCTCTGGATGTGGGCGGGACTCTCGTGCTTCCTCTCGAGTGGAGACGGGTATGTCGGGGAAATTCTTGAGTTGCAGCAAGGGTGTGAAGGACCCTTTGGACGTTCCAGAGGTTAGGTTTGATTAGCCTCGAGATGCCGCAGCGGAAATGGGCCCTTCTCGCCTGGAGGGGAGAACCTCCTAGATTTACTCGAGTTGCCTCAGGTGCTCTGGACCTAAGACGGGGACCTCAGGGACCCGTTCTGGTGGCCTCAGGAAAGGCCAGTCCCCATGAAAGTTGCCCTGGGGCCTCTGGGGATTCCTCTCCCGTCGATGCCGGGGCCTAAGACCTTGTGTGGAGTCGGAGCCGGAACCTGAGGATTCCTCTCCAGTGCTGACGTGGATCTTGGGGTACTTGTGGAGTCTCCCCAGGGGAGTCAGTCCTCGTCTCGAGTGGGGGCATCCACGTGCGCTATGCTCCCGAGCTGTAACAGCAGTGTCATGCTTCCTTTAGCGTGGATCAAGGGATCTGTGGCTTTCCCTCGAGTCTTTCCCTCGAGAATTTCCCACGAGGCTTTCCCAAGAGGCTTTCCCACAGGGCTGTCCAACGTGTCACTGTAGTGTGAGTCGACCCTTGGCTTGAAAGTTGAGGCAGTGCTGGAAAAACAGGTTTCCCTGGAATGGACGGAGACATCTGGGGGACTCTGGGAATGGTGGCACGAACCTGGAGTTCCTCTGGCCTTTACTGTGGAGAGGGCCTCCTCTTGAGATGCGACCGGGAACGTCGGGAATTCTTTCCCGACCACGCAGGGAAAGTGTCCCTCCTCTCCAGCTATGAGGCGGTAACGGGGCTCCTCTGGATGTGGGCGGGAACTCGTTCTTCCTCTCGAGTGGAGACGGGTATGTCGAGGCACTTTTTGAGTAGCAGCAAAGGTGTGACGGACACTTTGGAAGTTCCAGAGGTTAGTTGTGATTAGCCTCCAGACGCCTCATTGGAAATGGGCCTCATCTTGCCTGGAAGGGAGAACCTCCTGGACGTTCTCGAGTTGGGGCAGGTGCTCTCGTCATACGACAGGGACCTCAGGGACCCGCTCTGGTGGACTCAGGAAAGGCCAGTCCACATGAATGTTGCTCGGGTGTCTCTCGGAATTTCTCTCCCGTAGATGCTGGAGCCCAAAACCTTGTGTGGAGTCGGTGCCGGAAACTGAGGATTCCTCTCCTGTGCTGACATGGATCTTGGGGTACTTCTGGAGTCTCCCCAGGTGAGTCAGTCCTCGTCTCGAGTGGGGGCATGCACGTGCACTTTCCTCCGAGCTGTAGCAGCAGTGTCACGCTTCCTTTAGCGTGGATCAAGGGATCTGTGGCTTTCCCTCGAGGCTTTCCCACGAGGCTTTCCCACAGGGCTGCCCACGTGCCACTGTAGTGTGAGTCTACCCTCGGCTTGAAAGTTGAGGCAGTGCTGGGAAAACAGTTTTCTCTGGAATGGACGGAGATATCTGGGGGACTCTCGAAATGGTGGCACAACCCTGGAGTTCCTCTCGCCTTACCTGTGGAGAGCGCCTCCACTTGAGATGCGACGGGAAAGCCGGGAATTCTTTCACAACTACGCGGGGAAGGATCCCTCCTCCCGAGCTATGAGGCGGAAACGGGGCTCTTCTGGATCTGGGTTGGACTCTCGTGCTTCCTCTGGATTGGAGACGGGTATGTCAGGGAACTTCTTGAGTTGCAGCAAAGGTGTGAAGGACCCTTTGGAAGTTCCAGAGGTTATGTGTGATTAACCTTGAGACGCCACAGTGGAAATGGGCCTCATCTCGCCTGGAGGGGAGAACCTCTTTGATTTTCTCGAGTTACCCCAGGTGCTCTCGACTTACGCCGGGGACCTCAGGGACCCGCTCTGGTGGCCTCAGGAAAGGCCAGTCCCCATGCAAGTTGCTCAGGGGCCCCTCGGGATTCCTCTCCCGTCGATGCCGGGGCCTAAGGCCTTGTGGGGAGTCCGTGCCGGAACCTGAGGATTCCTCTCCAGTGCTTACAAGGATCTTGAGGTACTTCTGGAGTATCCCCAGGGGAGTCAGTCCTCGTCTCGAGTGGGGGCATGCACGTGCGCTTTCCTCCCGAGCTGTAGCAGCAGTGTCACGCTTTCCTTCGACTGGATCATGGGATCTGTGGCGTTCCATCGAGGCTTTCCTCGAGGGTTTCCCACAGGGCTGTCCCACGTTGCTCCGTGGTGTGAGTTGATCCTTGGCTTGAAAGTCGAGGCAGTGCAGGGAAAACAGGTTTCCCTGGAATGGACTGAGACATTTGGGGGACTCTGGGAATGGTGGCATGACCCTGGAGTTCCTCTCGCCTTTCCTGTGGAGAGCGCCTCCTCTTGAGATGAGACGGGAACGCCGGCAATTCTTTCCCGAACACGCAGGGAAAGGATCCCTCCTCTAGAGCTATGAGGCGGAAACGGGGCTTCTCTGGATGTGGGCGGGACTCTCGTGCTTCCTCTCGAGTGAAGACGGGTATGTCCGGGAACTTCTTGAGTTGCAGCGGGGGTGTGAAGGACCCTTTGGAATTTCCAGAGGTTATGTGTGATTAACCTTGAGACGCCACAGCGGAAATGGGCCTCATCTCGCCTGGAGGGGAGAACCTCCTGGATTTTCTCGAGTTGCGGCAGGTGCTGTCGACTTACGACGGGGACTTCAGGGACCCGATCTGGTGGCCTCAGGAAAGGCCAGTCCCCATGCGAGTTGCTCGGGGCCTCTTGGGTTTCCTCTCCCGTCGATGCCGGGGCCTAAGACCTTGTGTGGAGTCGGTGCCGGAACGTGAGGATTCCTCTCCAGTGCTGAAATGGATCATGGGGTACTTCTGGAGTCTCCCCGGTTTAGTCAGTCCTAGTCTCGAGTGGGGGCATGCACGTTCAATTTCCTCCCGATCTGTGGAAGCAGTGTCACACTTCCGATAGCGTGTATCAAGGGATCTGCAGCTTTCCCTCGAGGCTTTCCAATGAGGCTTTCCCTCGAGGATTTTCCTCAGGGCTGTCCCACGTGCCACCGTGGTGTGAGTCGATCCTCGGCTTGAAAGTCGAGGCAGTGGAGGGAAAACAGGTTTCCCTGGAATTGACAGAGATATCTGGGGGACTCTGGGAATGGTGGCACGACCTGGAGTTTCTCTCTCGCCTTTCCTGTGGAGAGGGCCTCCTCTTGAGATGCGACTGGAACGCCGGGAATGCTTTACAGACCACGCAGGTAAAGGATCCCTCCTCTCGAGCTATGAGGTGGAAACGGTGCTCCTCTGAAAGTGGGCGGGAAGATCTTGATACTCTCGAGTGGAGCGGGTATGTCGGAGAACTTCTTGAGTTGCAGCAAGGGTGTGAAGGACCTTTGGAAGTTCCAGAGGTTAGGTGTGATTAGCCTCCAGACGCCTCAGCGCAAATGGGCCTCATCTCGCCTTTAAGGACGCCAAGATCCATGTCAGCACTGGAGAGGAATCCTCAGGTTCCGGCACCGACTCCACACAAGGTCTTAGGCCCCGGCATCGACGGGAGAGGAATCCCGAGAGGCCCCCGAGAAACTCGCATGGGGAATGGCTTTTCCTGAGGCCACCAGAGCGGGTCCCTCAGGTCCCCGTCGTAAGTCGAGAGCACCTGCTGCAACTCGAGAAAATCAAGGAGGTTCTCCCCTCCAGGCGAGATGAGGCCAATTTCCGCTGAGGCGTCTCGAGGCTTTTAACACCTAAACTGTGGAACTTCCAAAGGGTCCTTCACACCCTTGCTGCAACTCAAGAAGTTCCCCGACATACCAGTCTCCACTTGAGAGGCAGCACGAGAGTCTCGGCCACATTCAGAGGAGCCCCGTTCAAGTCTCCTAGCTCGAGAGGAGGGATCCTTACCCTGCGTGGTCGGGAAAGAATTCCCGGCATTCCCGTCGCATCTCAAGAGGAGGCGCTCTCCACAGGAAAGGCGAGAGGAACTCCAGGGTCATGCCACCATTCCCAGAGAAAACCAGATGTCTCCGTCCATTCCAGGGAAACCTGTTTTCCCTGCACTGCCTCGACTTTCAAGCCGAGGATCGACACACACCACGGTGGCACGTGGGACAGCCCTGTGGGAAAGCCTCGTTGGAAAGACTCGTGGGAAAGCCTCGAGGGAAAGCCCCTGATCCCTTGATCCACGCGAAGGGAAGCGTGACACTGCTGCTACAGCTCAAGAGGAAAGCACATGTGCATGCCCCCACTCGAGACGAGGACTGACTCCACTGGGGAGACTACAGAAGTACCCCAAGATCCATGTCAGCACTGGAGAGGAATGATCAGGTTCCGGCACCAACTCCACAGAAGATATTGGGCCCCGGCATAGACGGGAGAGGAATCCCGAAAGGCCCCGAGCAACTCGCATGGGCACTGGCCTTTCCTGAGGCCACCAGAGCGGGTCCCTGAGGTCCCCGTCGTAAGTCGAGAGCACCTGCCGCAACTCGAGAAAATCCAGGAGGTTCTCCCCTCCAGGCGAGATGAGGCCCATTTCCGCTGAGGCGTCTCGAGGCTAATCACATCTAATATCTGGAACTTCCAAAGGGTCCTTCACACCCTTGCTGCAACTCAAGAAGTTCCCCGACATACCCGTCTCCACTCGAGAGGAAGCACGAGAGTCCCGCCCACATCCAGAGGAGCCCCGTTTCCGCCTCCTAGCTCGAGAGGAAAGATCCTTTCCCTGTGTGGTCGGGAAAGAATTCCCGGGTTCCCGTCGCATCTCAAGAGGAGGCGCTCTCCACAGGAAAGGCGAGAGGAACTCCAGGGTCGTGCCACCATTCCCTGAGTCCCCCAGATGTCTCAGTCCATTCCAGGGAAATCTGTTTTCCCTTCACTGCCTCGACTTTAAAGCCGAGGATCGACTCACACCACAGTGGCACGAGGGAAAGCCCTGTGGGAAGCCTCGTGGGAAAGCGTCATGGGAAAGTCTAGAGGGAAAGCCACAGATCCCTTGATCCACGAAATGGAAAGCGTGAAACTGCTGCTACAGCTCGGGAGGAAATCACACGTGCATGCCCTCTCTCGTGACGAGGACTGACTCCCCTGGGGAGACTCCAGAAGTACCACAAGATCCATGTCGGCACTGGAGAGGAATCCTCAGGTTCCGTCATTGAGTCCACACAAGGTCTTAGGCCCCAGCATCGACGGGAGAGGAATCCCGAGAGGCCCGGGAGAAACTCGCATGGGAACTGGCCTTCCTGAGGCCACCAGAGCGGGTCCCTGAGGCCCTCGTCGTAAGTCGAGAGCACCTGCCGCAAGTCGAGAAAATCCAGGAGGTTCTTCCCTCCAGGCGAGATGAGGCCCATTTCGGCTGAGGCAACTAGGGGGGTAATCACACTTAAACTCTCGAACTTCGAAAGGGTCCTTCACACCCTTGCTGCAACTCAAGAAGTTCCCCGACATACCCGTCTCCACTCAAGAGGAACCCGAGCGTCCCGCCCGTATCCAGAGTGGCCCCGTTTCCGCCTGCTAGCTCGAGAGGAGGGATCCTTTCCCTGCGTGGTCCTGAAAGAATTCCTAGCGTTCCCGTCTCATCTCAAGAGGAGGCGCTCTTCACAGTAAAGGCAAGAGGAACTCCAGTATCAGGCCCCATTCCCAGAGTCCCCCAGATGTCTCAGTCCATTCCAGGGAAACCTGTTTTCCCTGCACTGCCTCCACTTTCAAGCTGAGGATCGACTCACACCACAAGGGCACGTGGAAAAGCCCTGTGGGAAAGCCTCGTGGGAAAGCCTCATGGGAAAGCCTCGAGGGAAAGCCCCTGATCCCTTGATCCAAGCGAAGGGAACCGTGACACTGCTGCTACAGGTCGGGAGGAAAGCGCACGTGCATGCCCCCACTCGAGACGAGGACATACGCCTCTGGGGAGACTTCAGAAGACCCGAAGATCCATGTCGCACGGCATAGGAATCCTCACGTTCCGGCACTGACTCCACACAAGGTCTTAGGCCCCGGCATCGAGGGGAGAGGAATCCCGAGAGGCCCCCGAGCAACTCACATGGGGACTGGCCTTTTTGAGGCCACAAGAGCGAGTCCCTGAGGTCCCAGTCGTAAGTCGAGAGCACCTGCCGCAATTCGAGAAAATCCAGGAGGTTCTCCCCTCCAGGCGAGATGAGGCCCATTTCCGCTGAGGCGTCTCCAGGAAAATCACACCTAACCTCTGGAACTTCCAAAGGGTCCTTCACACCCTTGCTGCAACTCAAGAAGTTCCCCGACATACCCATCTCCACTCGAGAGGAAGCAGGAAAGTCCCGCCCACATCAAGAGGAGCCACGTTTCCGCCTCCTAGCTCGAGAGGTTTGATCCTTTCCCTGCGTGGTCAGGAAAGAATTCGCGGCGTTCCCGTCACATCTGAAGAGGAGGCACTCTCCAGAGGAAAAGCGAGAGGAACTCCACGGTACCTGCCACCATTCCCAGAGTCCCCAGATGTCTCAGTCCATTCCAGGGAACCTGTATTCCCTGCACTGCCTCGACTTTCAAGCAGAGGATCGACTCACAACACGGTGACACGTGGGGCAGCCCTGTGGGAAAGCCTCCTGGGAAGCCTCGAGGGAAAGCCACAGATCCCTTGATTCACGCGAAGGTAAGCGTGACAATGTTGCTAACAGCTCGGGAGGAAAGTGCACGTGCATGCCCCCACTCGAGTAGAGGACTGACTGTCCCTGGGGAGACTCCAGAAGTACCCCAAGATCCATGTCAGCACTGGAGAGGAATCTCAGGTTTCCGGCACCGACTCCACAGAAGGTCTTAGGCCCCGGCATTTACGGGAGAGGAATCCCGAGAGGCCCCGGAGCAACTCGCATGGGGACTGGCCCTTTCCTGAGGCCACCAGAGCGGGTCCCTGAGGTCCCCTCGTAAGTCGAGAACACCTGCCGCAACTCGAGAAAATTCAGGAGGTTCTCCCCTCCAGGCGAGATGAGGCCCATTTCCGCTGAGGCGTCTCGAGGCTAATCACACCTAAACTCTGGAACTTCCAAAGGGTCCTTCACACCCTTGCTGCACCTCAAGAAGTTCCCCGACATACCCGTCTCCACTCGAGAGGAAGCACGAGAGTCCCGCCCACATACCAGAGGATCCCCGTTTCCCCCTCCTAGTTCGAGAGGTGGGATCCTTTCCCTTGCGTGGTCGGAAAAGAATTCCCGGCGTTCCCGTCGGCATCTCAGAGGAGGCGCTCATCCACAAGAAAGGCGAGAGGAACTCCAGGGTCGTGCCACCATTCCCAGAGTCCCCGAGATGTCTCAGTCCATTCCAGGGAAACCTGTTTTCCCTGCACTTGCTTCGACTTTCAAGCCGAGGATCGACTCACACCACGGTGGCACGTGGGACAGCCCTGTGGGAAGCTCGTGGAGAAAGCCTCGTGGGAAAGCCTTGAGGGAAAGCCACAGATCCCTTGATCCACGGCGAAGGGAGCATGGACACTGCTGCTACAGCTCGGAGGAAAGCGCACGTGCATGCCCCCACTCGAGACAAGGACTGACTCCCCTGGGGAGACTCCAGTAGTACCCCAAGATCCATGTCAGCACTGGAGAGGAATCCTCAGGTTCCGGCACCGACTCCACACAAGGTCTTAGGCCCCGCATCGACGGGAGAGGAATCCCGAGAGGCCCCCGAGCAACTCGCATGGGGACAGGCCTTTCCTGAGGCCACCAGAGCGGGTCCCTGAGGTCCCCGTCAGTAAGTCGAGAGCACCTTCCGCAACTCGAGAAAATCCAGGAGGTTTTCCCCTCCAGGCGAGATGAGGCCCATTTCCGCTGAGGCGTCTCGAGGCTAATCACACCTAACCTCTGGAACTTCCAAAAGGGTCATTCACACCCTTGCTGCAACTCAAGAAGTTCCCCGACATACCCGTCTCCACTCGAGAGGAAGCACGAGAGTCCCGCTCACATCCAGAGGAGCCCCGTTTCCGCCTCTAGCTCGAGAGGAGGGATCCTTTCCCTTGCGTGGTCGAGAAAGATTCCCGGCGTTCCCGTCGCATCTCAAGAGGAGGCGCTCTCCAGAGGAAAGGCGAGAGGAACTCCAGGTCGTGCCACCAATTCCCAGAGTCCCCCAGATGTCTCAGTCCATTCCAGGGAGACCTGTTTTCCCTGCACTGCCTCGACTTTCAAGCCGAGGATCGACTCACACCACGGTGGCACGTGGGACAGCCCTGTGGGAAAGCCTCGTGGGAAAGCCTTGTTGGAAAGCCTCGTGGAAAGCTCGAGGGAAAGCCACTGATCCCTTGATCCACGCGACTAGGAGCATGACACTGCTGCCTACAGCTAGGGAGGAAAGCGCAGGTGCATGCCCCCACTCGAGACGAGGACTGACTCCCCTGGCGGAGACTCCAGAAGTACCCCAAGATCCATGTCAGCACTGGCAGAGGAATCCTCAAGGTTCCGGCACTGACTCCACACAAGGTCTTAGGCCCGGCATCGACGGAGAGGAATCCTGAGAGGCCCCGATCAATTCGCATGGGGAGTGGCCTTTTCTGAGGCCCCCAGAGCGGGGTCGTTGAGGTCCCCGTCGTAAGTCGAGAGCAACTACCCTATCTCGAGAAAATCCAGGAGGTTCTCCCCTCCAGGCGAGATGGGGGCCCATTTCTGCTGAGGCGATCTCGAGGCTCATCACACCTAATCTCTGGAACTTCCAAACGGGTGCCTTCACACCCTTGCTGCAACTCAAGAAGTTCCCCGACATACCCGTCTCCACTCGAGAGAGGCACGAGAGTCCCGCCCACATCCAGAGGAGCCCGTTTCCGCCTCCTAGCTCGAGAGGAGGGATCCTTCCTGCGTGGTGGGAAAGAATTCCCGGCGTTCCCGTCGCATCTCAGAGGAGGCGCTCTCCACAGGAAAGGCGAGAGGAACTCCAGGGTCGTGCCACCATTCCCAGAGTCCCCCAGATGTCTCAGTCCATTCCAGGA
>NW_017201268.1:0-6740 GCF_001704415.2 Capra hircus | reverse complement strand
GTCGTGGGAAAGCTGTGGGAAAGCCTCGAGGGAAAGCCACAGATCTGATCCACGCGAAGGGAAGCGTGACACTGCTGCTACAGCTCGGGAGGAAATCGCACGTGCATACCCCCACTCGAGACGAGGACTGACTCCCCTGGGGAGACTCCAGAAGTAACCCAAGATCCATGTCAGCACTGGAGAGGAATCCTCAGGTTCTGGCACCCACTCCACACAAGGTCTTAGGCCCCGGCAACGACGGGAGAGGAATCCGAGAGGCCCCGAGCAACTCGAAAGGGGACTGGCCTTTCCTGAGGCCTCCAGAGCGGGTCCCTGAGGACAACGTCTTAAGTCGAGAGCACCTGCCGCAACTCGAGAAAAATGCAGGAGGTTCTACCCTCCAGGCGAGATGAGGCCCATTTCCGCTGAGGCGTCTGGAGGCTAATCACATCTAACATCTGGAACTTCCAAAGGGTCCTTCACACCTTTGCTGCAACTCAAGAAGTTCCCCGACATACCCCGACTCCACCCGAGAGGAAGCACGAGAGTTCCGCCCACATCCAGAGGAGCTCCGTTTACGCCTCCTAGCTCGAGAGAGGGATCCTTTCCCTGCGTGGTGGGGAAAGAATTCCCCGTTCCCGTCGCTTCTCAAGAGGAGGCGCTCTCCACAGGAAAGGCGAGAGGAACTCCAGGGTCGTGCCACCATTCCCAGTTCCCCAGATGTCTCACTCCATTCCAGGGAAACCTGTTTTCCCTGCACTGCCTCCACTTTGAAGCCGAGGATCCACTCACACCACGGTGGCACGTGGGACTGCCCTGTGGGAAGGCCTCGTGGGAAAGCCTGGGAAAGCTCGAGGGAATGCCACAGATCCCTTGATCCACGAGAACGGTAGCGTGACACTGCTGCTACAGCTAGGGAGGAAAGCGCACGTGCATGCCCCACTCGAGAGACGAGGACTGACTCCCCTGGGGAGACTCCAGAAATACCCCAAGATGCATGTCAGCACTGGAGAGGAAACCTCAGGTTCAGCACCGACTTCACACAAGATCTTAGGCCCAGGCATCTAAGGGAGAGGAGTCCCGAGAGGCCCCCGAGCAACTGGCATGGGGACTGGCCTTTCCTGAGGTCACCAGAGCGGGTCCCTGAGGACCCCGTCTTAAGTCCACAGCACCTGCTGCAACTCGAGAAAATTCAGGAGGTTCTCCCCTTCAGGCGACATGAGGCCCATTTGTGCTGAGGCGTCTCGAGACTAATCACACCTAACCTCTGGAACTTCCAAAGCGTCTTTCACACCCTTGCTGCAACTCAAGAAGTTCCTCGACATACCCGTTTCCCCTCGAGAGGAAGCAGGAGAGTCCCGCCCACATCCAGAGAAGCCCGTTTCCGCCTCATAGTTCCCAGAGGAGGGATCCTTTCCATAGTGGTCGGGTAAGTATTTCCTGGCGTTCCCGTCGCATCTCAAGAGGAGGCGCTCTCCACAGGAAAGGCGAGAGGAACTCCAGGGTCGGCCACCATTCCCAGAGTCCCCAGATGCTCAGTCCAAGCCAGGGAAACCGTTTTCCCTGCACTGCCTCGACTTTCAAGCCGAGGATCGGCTCATACAACGGTGGCACGTGGACAGCCCTGTGGAAAGCCTCGTGGGAAGCCTCCTGGGAAAGCCTCGAGGGAAAGCCACAGATCCTTGATCACGCGAAGGAAGCGCAACCCTGCTGCTACAGCTCGGAGGAAAGCGCACGTGCATGCCCCCACTCGAGACGAGGACTGACTCCCTGGGGAGACTCCAGAAGTACCCCAAGATCCATGTCAGCACTGGAGAGGAATCCTCAGGTTTTGGCCCCGACTCCACACAAGGTCTTAGGCCCCGCATCGACGGGAGAGAATCCCGAGAGCAACTCGCATGGGGACTGGCCTTTCCTGAGGCCACCAGAGCGGGTCCCTGAGGTCCCCGTCTAAGTCGAGAGCACCTGCCGCAACTCGAGAAAATCCAGGAGGTTCTACCCTCCAGGCGAGATGAGGCCCATTTCCGCTGAGGCGTCTCGAGGCTAATCACATCTAACATCTGGAACTTCCAAAGGGTCCTTCACACCCTTGCTGCAACTCAAGAAGTTCCCCGACATACCCGTCTCCACTCGAGAGGAAGCACGAGAGTCCGCCCACATCCAGAGGAGCCCCCGTTTCCGCCTCCTAGCTCGAGAGAGGGATCCTTTCCCTGCGTGGGGGGAAAGAATTCCCCGTTCCGTCGCATCTCAAGGAGGCGCTCTCACAGGAAAGGCGAGAGGAACTCCAGGGTCGTGCCACCATTCCAGAGTCCCCCAGATGTCTCAGTCCATTCCAGGGAAACCTGTTTTCCCTGCACTGCCTCGACTTTCAAGCCGAGGATCGACTCACACCACGGTGGCACGTGGGACAGCCCTGTGGGAAAGCCTCGTGGGAAAGCCACAGATCCCTTGATTCCACGCGAAGGGAAGCGTGACCACTGTCTGCTACAGCTCGGGAGGAAATCGCATGTGCATGCCCCCACTCGAGACGAGGACTGACTCACCTGGGGAGACTCCAGAAGTACCCCAAGATCCATGTCAGCACTGGAGAGGAATCCTCAGGTTCCGACACCGACTCCATACAATGTCTTAGGCCCCGGCATCCGGACGGGAGAGGAACCCGAGAGGCCCCCGAGCATCACGCATGGGGACTGGCCTTTTCCTGAGGCCTCCAGAGCGGGTCCCTGAGGACAACGTCTTTAAGTCGAGAGCACCTGCCGCAACTCGAGCAAATCCAGAAGGTTCCACCCTCCAGGCGAGATGAGGCCCATTTCCGCTGAGGCGTCTCGAGGCTAATCACATCTACCCTCTGGAACTTCCAAAGGGGTCCTTCACACCCTTGCTGCAACTCAAGAAGTTCCCCGACATACCCGACTCGACCCGAGAGGAAGCACGAGAGTTCCGCCCACATCCAGAGGAGCTCCGTTTCCGCCTCCCTTGCTCGAAGAGACGGGTTCCTTTCGCTGCTGGCCGGGAAAGAATTCCCGGCGTTCCTGTCGCATCTCAAGTGGAGGCACTCTCCACAGGAAAGGCGAGAGGAACTCCAGGGTCGTGCCACCATTCCCAGAGTCCTCCAGATATCTCAGTCCATTCCAGGGAAACCTGTTTTCCCTGCACTGTTTCGACTTTCAAGCCGAGGATCGACTCACACCACGGTGGCACGTGGGAGAGCCCTGTGGGAAAGTGTCGTGGGAAAGCGTCGTGGGAAAGCCTCGAGGGAAAGCCACAGATCCTTGATCCACGCGAAGGGAAGCGTGACACTGCTTGCTACAGCTCGGGAGGAAATCGCACGTGCATACCCCCACTCGAGACGAGGACTGACTCCCCTGGGGAGACTCCAGAAGTAACCCAAGATCCATGTCAGCACTGGAGAGGAATCCTCAGGTTCTGGCACCCACTCCACACAAGGTCTAGGCCCCGGCAACGACGGGCCGAGGAATCCCGAGAGGCCCCCGAGCAACTCGAAAGGGGACTGGCCTTTCCTGAGGCCTCCAGAGCGGCAGGTCCCTGAGGACAACGTCTTAAGTCGAGAGCACCTGCCGCAACTCGAGAAAATGCAGGAGGTTCTACCCTCCAGGCGAGATGAGGCCCATTTCCGCTGAGGCGTCTGGAGGCTAATCACATCTAACATCTGGAACTTCCAAAGGGTCCTTCACACCTTTGCTGCAACTCAAGAAGTTCCACCGACATACCCGACTCCACCCGAGAGGAAGCACGAGAAGTTCCGCCCACATCCAGAGGAGCTCCGTTTTACGCCTCCTAGCTCGAGAAGGAGGGATCCTTTCCCTGCGTGGTGGGGAAAGAATTCCCCGCGTTCCCGTCGCTTCTCAAGAGGAGGCGCTCTCCACAGGAAAGGCGAGAGGAACTCCAGGGTCGTGCCACCATTCCCAGCTTCCCCCAGATGTCTCACTCCATTCCAGGGAAACCTGTTTTCCCTGCACTGCCTCCACTTTGAAGCCGAGGATCCACTCACACCACGGTGGCACGTGGGACTGCCCTGTGGGAAGGCCTCGTGGGAAAGCCTCATGGGAAAGCCTCGAGGGAATGCCACAGATCCCTTGATCCATGAGAACGGTAGCGTGACACTGCTGCTACAGCTAGGGAGGAAAGCGCACGTGCATGCCCCCACTCGAGACGAGGACTGACTCCCCTGGGGAGACTCCAGAAATACCCAAGATGCATGTCAGCACTGGAGAGGAAACCTCAGGTTCAGGCACCGACTTCACACAAGATCTTAGGCCCAGGCATCTAAGGGAGAGGAGTCCCGAGAGGCCCCGAGCAACTGGCATGGGGACTGGCCTTTCCTGAGGTCACCAGAGTGGGTCCCTGAGGACCCCGTCTTAAGTCCACAGCACCTGCTGCAACTCGAGAAAATTCAGGAGGTTCTCCCCTTCAGGCGACATGAGGCCCATTTGTGCTGAGGCGTCTCCGAGACTAATCACACCTAACCTCTGGAACTTCCAAAGCGTCTTTCACACCCTTGCTGCAACTCAAGAAGTTCCTCGACATACCCGTTTCCCCTCGAGAGGAAGCAGGAGAGTCCCGCCCACATCCAGAGAAGCCCCGTTTCCGCCTCATAGTTCCAGAGGAGGGATCCTTTCCATACGTGGTCGGGTAAGTATTCCTGGCGTTCCCGTCGCATCTCAAGAGGAGGCGCTCTCCACAGGAAAGGCGAGAGGAACTCCAGGGTCGTGCCACCATTCCCAGAGTCCCCCAGATGCTCAGTCCAAGCCAGGGAAACCAGTTTTCCCTGCACTGCCTCGACTTTCAAGCCGAGGATCGGCTCATACAACGGTGGCACGTGAGACAGCCCTGTGGGAAAGCCTCGTGGGAAAGCCTCCTGGGAAAAGCCTCGAGGGAAAGCCACAGATCCCTTGATCCACGCAAACGGAAGCGTGAAACTGCAGCTACAGCTCGTGAGGAAAGCGCACGTGCATGCCCCCACACGAGACGAGGACTGACTCCCTTGGGGAGACTCCAGAAGTACCCCAAGATCCATGTCAGCACTGGAGAGGAATCCTCAGGTTCCGGCACCGACTCCACACAAGGTCTTATTCCCCGGCATCGACGGAGAGGAATCCCGAGAGGCCCCCGAGCAACACGCATGGGGACTGGCCTTTCCTGAGGCCACCAGAGCGCGGTCCCTGAGGTCCCCGTCGTAAGTCGAGAACACCTGAAGCAACTCGAGAAAATCCAGGAGTTTCTCCCCTCCAGGCGAGATGAGGCCCATTTCCGCTGAGGATCTCCAGGCTAATCACATCTAAACATCGGGAAATTCCAAAGGGTCCTTCACACCCTTGCTGCAACTCAAGATGTTCCCCTACATACCCGTCTCCACTCGAGAGGAAGCACGAGAAGTCCCGCCCACATCCAGAGGATCCCCGTTTCCGCCTCATAGCTCGAGAGTTGGAATCCTTTTCCTGCGTGGTGGGGAAAGAAATTCCCCACGTTCCCGTCGCATCTGAAGTGGACGCGCCTCTCGACAGGAAAGGCGAGAGGAACTCCAGGGTCGTGCCACCATTCCCAGAGTCCCCAGATGTCTCAGTCCATTCCAGGGAAACCTGTTTTCCCTGCACTGCCTCGACTTTCAAGCCGAGGATTCGACTCACACCACGGTGGCACGTGGGACAGCCCTGTGGGAAAGCCTCGTGGGAAAGCCTCGTGGGAAAGCCTCGAGGAAAGCTACAGATCCCTTGATCGCCCGCGAAGGGAAGCGCGACCCTGCTGCTACAGCTCGGAAGGAAAGCCCACGTGCATGCCCCCACTCGAGACGAGGACTGACTCCTCTGGGGAGACTCCAGAAGTACCTCAAGATCCATGTCAGCACTGGAGAAGAATCCTCAGGTTTTGGCCCCGACTCCACACAAGGTCTTAGGCCCTGACATCGACGGAGAGAATCCCGAGAGGCCCCGAGCAACTCGCATGGGGACTGGCCTTTCCTGAGGCCACCAGAGCGGTCCCTGAGGTCCCCGTCGTAAGTCGAGAACACCTGCCGCAACTCGAGAAAATCCAGGAGTTTCTCCCCTCCAGGCGAGATGAGGCCCATTACCGCTGAGGCCTCTCGAGGCTAATCACATCTAACATCTGGAACTTCCAAAGGGTCCTTCACACCCTTGCTGCAACTCAAGAAGTTCCCCGACATACCCGTCTCCACTCGAGAGGAAGCACGAGAGTCCCGCCCACATCCAGAGGATCCCCGTTTCCGCCTCATAGCTCGAGAGAGGGATCCTTTCCCTGCGTGGTGGGGAAGAATTCCCCGCGTTCCCGTCGCATCTCAAGTGGACGCGCTCTCGACAGGAAAGGCGAGAGGAACTCCAGGGTCGTGCCACCATTCCCAGAGTCCCCAGATGTCTCAGTCCATTCCAGGGAAACCTGTTTTCCCTGCACTGCCTCGACTTTCAAGCCGAGGATCGACTCACACCACGGTGGCACGTGGGACAGCCCTGTGGGAAAGCCTCGTGGGGAAAGCCCGAGGAAAGCTACAGATCCCCCTGATCGCCGCGAAGGGAAGCGCGACCCTGCTGCTACAGCTCGGGAAGGACAGCCACGTGCATGCCCCACTCGAGACGAGGACTGACTCCTCTGGGGAGACTCCAGAAGTACCCCAAGATCCATGTCAGCACTGGAGAAGAATCCTCAGGTTGGCCCCGACTCCACCCAAGGTCTTAGGCCCGACATCGACGGGAGAGGAATCCTGAGAGGCCCCCGAGCAACTCTCATGG
>NW_017201267.1:0-6740 GCF_001704415.2 Capra hircus | reverse complement strand
TCTCGAGACGCCTCAGTGGAAATGGGCCTCATCTCGCCTGGAGGGGAGAACCTCCTGGATTTTCTCGAGTTGCGGCAGGTGCTCTCACTTATGACGGGGACCTCAGGGACCCGCTCTGGTGGCCTCAGGAATGGCCAGTCCCCATGCGAGTTGCTCGGGGGCCTCGGGATTCCTCTCCCGTCGACGCCCGGGGCCTAAGACCTTGCGTGAGTCAGTGCAGAAAACCTGAGGATTCCTCTCCAGTGCTGACATGGATCTTGGGGTACTTCTGGAGTCTCCCAGGGGAGTCAGTCCTCGACTCGAGAGGGGGGGAATGCACGTGCGCTTTCCTCCCGAGCTGTAGCAGCAGTATGCGCTTCCCTCGCGTGGATCATGGATCTGTGGCTTCCCCTCGAGGCTTCCCGCGAGGCTTTCCCACAGGGCTGTCCCAAGTGCCACTGTGGTGTGAGTCGATCCTTGGCTTGAAAGTCGAGACAGTGCAGAGAAAACAGGTTTCCCTGGAATGGACTGAGACATCTGGGGGACTCTTGGAATGGTGGCACGACCCTGGAGTTCCTCTCGCCTTTCCTGTGGAGAGCACCTCCTCTTGAGATGCGACGGGAAGGCCGGGAATTCTTTCCCGACCACGCAGTGAAAGAATCCCTCCTCTCGAGCTAGGAGGCGGAAACGGGCTCTCTGGATGTGGGCGGAACTTTCGTGCTTCCTCTCGAGTGGAGACTGTTTGTGTGCCTTGAGTTGCAGCAAGGGTGTGAAGGACCCTTTGGAAGTTCCAGAGGTTAGGTGTGAATAGCCTCGCGCTCATTGGAAATGGGCCTCAATTCGCCTGGAGGGGAGAAACCTCTGGTTTTCTGGAGTTGGCGGCATGTGCTCTCGACTTAAGACGGGACCTCAGGGACCCGCTCTGGTGGCCTCAGGAAAGGCCAGTCCCCATGCGAGTTGCTCGGGGGCCTCTCGGGATTCCTCTCCCGTCGATGCCGGGGCCTAAGACCTTGTGTGTAGTCGGTGCCGGAACCTGAAGATTCCTCTCCAGTGCTGACATTGATCTTGGGGTACTTCTGGAGTCTCCCCAGGGGAGTCAGTCCTCGTCTCGAGTGGGGGCATGCATGTGCGATTTCCTGCCGAGCTGTAGAGGCAGTGTCACGCTTCCCTTCGCGTAGATCAAGGGATCTGTGGCTTTCTCTCGAGGCTTTCCCACGAGGATTTCCCACGAGGCTTTCCACAGGGCTGTCCCACGTGCCACCGTGGTGTGAGTCGATCCTCGGCTTTAACGTCGAGGCAGTGCAGGGAAAACAGGTTTCCCTGGAATGGACTGAGACATCTGGGGGACTCTGGAATGGTGGCACGACCCTGGAGTTCCTCTCGCCTTTCCTGTGGAGAGCGCCTCCTCTTGAGATGCGACGGGAACGCCGGGAATTCTTTCCCGACATGCAGGGAAAGGATCCTCCTCTCTAGCTAGGAGGCGGAAACGGGGCTCCTCTGGATTTGGGCGGGACTCTCGTGCTTCCTCTCGAGTGGAGACGGGAATGTCGGGCAACTTCCTGAGTTGCAGCAACGGTGTGAAGGACCTTTGGAAGTTCCAGATGTGAGATGTGATTAGCCTCCAGACGCCTCAGCGGAAATGGGCCTCATCTCCCCTGGAGGGGAGAACCTCCTGGATTTTCTCGAGTTACGGCAGGTGCTCTCGACTTAGGACGGGGACCTCAGGGACCCGCTCTTGTGGTCTCAGGAAAGGCCAGTCCCATGCGAGTTGTTCGGAGGCCTCACGGGAATTCTCTCCGTCGATGCCGGCGCCTAAGACCTTGTGTCTAGTCGGTGCGGAACCTGAGGATTCCTCTCCAGTGCTGACATGGAATTTGGGTACTTCTGGAGTCTCCCAAGGGGAGTCAGTCCTCGTCTCGAGTGGGGGCATGCACGTGCACTTTCCTGCCGAGCTGTAGCAGCAGTGTCACGCTTCCCTTCTCGTGGATCAAGGGATCAGGGGCTTTCCACGAGGCTTTCCCACGAGGCTTTCTCACAGGGCTGTACCACGTGCCACCGTGGTGTGAGTCGATCCTCGGCTTGAAAATCGAGGCAGTGTAGGGAAAAAAGTTTTCCCTGGAATGGGCTGAGACATCTGGGGGACTCTGGGAATGGTGGCACGACCCTGGAGTTCCTCTCGCCTTTCCTGTGGAGAGGCGCTCCTCTTCAGGTGCGACGGGAACACGGGGAATTCTTTCCCGAACACGCAGGGAAAGGATCCCTCCTCTCGAGCTAGAAGGCGGAAACGGGACTCCTCTGGATGTGGGCGGGACTCTCGTGCTTCCTTTCGAGTGGAGACGGGTATGTGGGGGAACTTCTTGAGTGCAGCAAGGGTGTGAAGGACCCTTTGGAAGTTCCAGAGCTTAGGTGTGATTAGCCTCGAGACGCCTCAGCGGAAATGGGCCTCATCTGCCTGGAGGGGTGTACCTCCTGGAATTCTCGAGTTGCAGCAGGTGCTCTCGACTTACGACGGGGACCTCAGGGACCCGCTCTGGTGGCCTCAGGAAAGGACAGTCCCCATGCGAGTTGCTCAGGGGCCTCTCGGGATTCCTCTCCCGTCGATGCTGGGCCTAAGACCTTGTGTGGAGTCGGTGCCGAACCTGAGGATTCCTCTCCAGTGCTGACATTGATCTTGGGGTACTTCTGGAGTCTCCCCAGGGGAGTCAGTGCTCGTCTCGAGTGGGGGCTTGCACGTGGGCTTTCCTTCCGAGCCTTAGCAGCAGTGTCACGCTTCCCTTCGCGTGGATCAAAGCATCTGTTTCTTTCCCTCGAGGCTTTCCCATGAGGCTTTCCCACCAGGTTTTCCCACCAGGCTTTCCAAAGGGCTGTCCTACGCGCCACCGTGGTGTGATTTGATCCTCGGCTTGAAAGTCGAGGCAGTGCAGGGAAAACAGGTTTTCCCTGGAATGGACTGAGTCATCTGGAGGGCTCTGGGAATGGTGGCACTACCCTGGAGTTCCTCTCACCTTTCCTGTGGAGAGCCCTCCTCTTGAGATGTGACGGGAAAGCCGGGAATTCTTTCCCGACCACGCAGGGAAAATATCCCTCCTCTCGAGCTGCGAGGCAGAAACGGGACTCCTCTGTATGTGGGCGGGACTCTCGTGCTTCCTCTCGAGTGGAGACGGGTATGTCGGGGAACTTCTTGAGTTGCAGCAAGGGTGTCAGGGACCCTTTGGAACTTCCAGAGGCTAGGCGTGATTATCCCCTAGACGCCTCAGCGCAAATGAGCCTCATCTCTCCTGGATGGGAGAACCTCCTGGATTTTCCCCAGTTGCGGCAGGTGCTCGCAACTTACGATGGGGACACCAGGGACCCGCTCTGGTGGCCTCAGGAAAGGCCAGTCCCCATGCGAGTTGCTTGGGGCCTCTCGGGATTCCTCTCCTGTCGATGCTTGGGCCTAAGAGCTTGTGGAGTCGTTGCCGGAACCTGAGGATTCCTCTCCAGTCCCGACATGGATCTTGTGGTACTTCTGGAGTCTCCCCAGGGGCGTCAGTCCTTGTCTCGAGTGGGGGCCTGCAGATGCGCTTTCCTCTCGAGCTGTAGCAGCAGTGTCACGCTTCCCTTCGCGTGGATCAAGGGATCTGTGGCTTTCCCTCGAGGATTTCCCACGAGGCATTCCCACGAGGCTTTCCCACAGGGCTGTCCCACGTGCCACCGTGGTGTGAGTCGATCCTCGGCTTGAAAGTCGAGGCAGTGCAGGAAAACAGGTTTCCTGGAATGGACTGAGACATCTGGGGACTCTGGGAATGGTGGACGACCCTGGAGTTCCTCTCGCCTTTCCTGTGGAGAGCGCCTCCTCTTGAGATGCGACGGAAAGCCGGGAATTCTTTCCGACCACGCAGGGAAAGGATCCCTCCTCTCGAGCTAGGAGGCGGAAACGGGGCTCCTCTGGATGTGGGCGGGACTCTCGTGCTTCCTCTCGAGTGGAGACGGGTATGTCGGGGAACTTCTTGAGTTGCAGCAAGGGTGTGAAGGACCCTTTGGAAGTTCCAGAGTTTAGGTGTGATTAGCCTCGAGACGCCTCAGCGGAAATGGGCCTCATCTCGCCTGGAGGGGAGAACCTCCTGGATTTTCTCGAGTTGTGGCAGGTGCTCTCGACTTACGACGGGGACCTCAGGGACCCGCTCTGGTGGCCTCAGGAAAGGCCAGTCCCCATGCGAGTTGCTCGGGCCTCTCGGGATTCCTCTCCCGTCGATGCCGGGGCCTAAGACCTTGTGTGGAGTCGGTGCCGGAACCTGAGGATTCCTCTCCAGTGCTGACATGGATCTTGGGGTACTTCTGGAGTCTCCCCAGGGGAGTCAGTCCTCGTCTCGAGTGGGGGCATGCACGTGCGCTTTCCTCCGAGCTGTAGCAGCAGTGTCACGCTTCCCTTCGCGTGGATCAAGGGATCTGTGGCTTCCCTCGAGGCTTTCCCACGAGGCTTTCCCACGAGGCTTTCCCACAGGGCTGTCCAACGTGCCACCGTGGTGTGAGTCGATCCTCGGCTTGAAAGTCGAGGCAGTGCAGGGAAAACAGGTTTCCCTGGAATGGACTGAGACATCTGGGGGACTCTGGGATGGTGGCACGACCCTGGAGTTCCTCTCGCCTTTCCTGTGGAGAGCGCCTCCTCTTGAGATGCGACGGGAACGCGGGAATTCTTTCCCGACACGCAGGAAAGGATCCTCCTCTCGAGCTAGGAGGCGGAAACGGGGCTCCTCTGGATGTGGGCGGAACTCTCGTGCTTCCTCTCGAGTGGAGACGGGTATGTCGGGGAACTTCTTGAGTTGCAGCAAGGGTGTGAAAGTCCCTTTGGAAGTTCCAGAGGTAAGGTGTGATTAGCTTCGAGACGCCTCAGGGGAAATGGGCCTCATCTCGCCTGTTGGGAGAACCTCCTGGATTTTCTCGAGTTGCGGCAGGTGCTCTCGACTTACGTCGGGGACCTCAGGGACCCGCTCTGGTGGCCTCAGGGAAGGCCAGTCCCATGAGAGTTGCTCGGGGCCTCTCGGATTCCTCTCCGTCGATGCCGGGGCCTAAGATCTTGTGTGGATTCGGTGCCGGTAACCTGAGGATTTCTCTTCAGTGCTGACATGGATCTTGGGGTACTTCTGGAGTCTCCCCAGGGGAGTCAGTCCTCGTCTCGAGTGGGGGCATGCACGTTCGTTTTCCTCCCGAGCTGTGGCAGCAGTGCACGCTTCCCTTCGCGTGGATCAATGGATATGTGGCTTTCCATCGAGGCTTTCCCAGGAGGCTTTCCCCAGGAGGCTTTCCCACGAGGCTTTCCCACAGGGCTGTCCCACGTGCCACCGTTTGTGAGTCGATCCTCGGCTTGAAATCGAGGCAGTGCAGGAAAACAAGTTTCCCTGGATGGACTGAGACATCTGGGGGACTCTGGAATGGTGGCACGACCCTGGAGTTCCTTGCGCCTTTACTGTGGAGAGGGCCTCCACTTGAGATGCGAAGGGAATGCCGGGAATTCTTTCCAGAACACGCAGGGAAAGGATCCCTCCTCTCGAGCTAGGAGGCGGAAACGGGGCTCCTCTGGATGTGGGCGGACTCTCGTGCTTCCTCTCGAGTGGAGACGGGTATGTCGGGGAACTTCTTGAGTTGCAGCAAGGGTGTGAAGGACCCTTGGAAGTTCCAGATGTTAGGTGTGATTAGCCTCGAGACGCCTCAGTGGAAATGGGCCTCATCTCGCCTGGAGGGAGAACCTCCTGGATTTTCTCGAGTTGCGGCAGGTGCTCTCGACTTACGACGGGGACCTCAGGGACCCGCTCTGGTGGCCTCAGGAAAGGCCAGTCCCCATGCGAGTTGCTCGGGGCCTCTCGGGATTCCTCTCCCGTCGATGCCGGGGCCTAAGACCTTGTGTGGAGTCAGTGCCGGAACCTGAGGATTCCTCTCCAGTGCTGACATGGATCTTGGGGTACTTCTGGAGTCTCCCAGGGGAGTCAGTCCTCGTCTCGAGTGGGGCATGCACGTGCGCTTTCCTCCCGAGCTGTAGCAGCAGTGTCGCGCTTCCCTCGCGTGGATCAAGGGATCTGTGGCTTTCCCTCGAGGCTTTCCCACAGGGGCTGTCCCACGTGCCACCGTGGTGTGAGTCGATCCTCGGCTTGAAAGTCGAGGCAGTGCAGGGAAAACAGGTTTCCCTGGAATGGACTGAGACATCTGGGGGACTCTGGAAATGGTGGCACGACCCTGGAGTTCCTCTCGCCTTTCCTGTGGAGAGCGCCTCCTCTTGAGATGCGACCGGGAACGCGGGAATTCTTTCCCGAGCACGCAGGGAAAGGATCCCTCCTCTCGAGCTAGGAGGCGGAAACGGGGCTCCTCTGGATGTGGGCAGAACTCTCGTGCTTCCTCTCGAGTGGAGACGGGTATGTCGGGGAACTTCTTGAGTTGCAGCAAGGGTGTGAAGACCCTTTGGAAGTTCCAGAGGTTAGGTGTGATTAGCCTCGAGACGCCTCAGTGGAAATGGGCCTCATCTCGCCTGGAGGGAGAACCTCCTGGATTTTCTCGAGTTGCGGCAGGTGCTCTCGCTTACGACGGGGACCTCAGGACCCGCTCTGGTGGCCTCAGGAAAGGCCAGTCCCCATGCGAGTTGCTCGGGGGCCTCTCGGGATTCCTCTCCCGTCGATGCCGGGGCCTAAGACCTTGCGTGGAGTCAGTGCCGGAACCTGAGGATTCCTCTCCAGTGCTGACATGGATCTGGGGTACTTCTGGAGTCTCCCCAGGGGAGTCAGTCCTCGTCT
>NW_017201266.1:0-6740 GCF_001704415.2 Capra hircus | reverse complement strand
CGAGCTTTCCCACGAGGCTTTCCCGACAGGCTGTCCAACGTGCCATCTCGCGGTGTGAGTCCATCCTCGGCTTGAAAGTCGACGCAGTGCAGGGAAAACAGGTTTCCCTGGAATGGACTGAAACATCTGGGGGACTCTGGGAATGGGGCCTGATACTGGAGTTCCTCTCGCCTTTCCTGTGGAGAGCGCCTACTCTTGAGATGAGACGGGAACGCTAGGAATTCTTTCCCGACCACGCAGGGAAAGGATGCCTCCTCTCGAGCTAGCAGGCGGAAACGGGGCCACTCTGGATATGGGCGGGACCCTCGGGTTCCTCTTGAGTGGAGACGGGTATGTCGGGGAACTTCTTGAGTTGCAGCAAGGAAGTGACGGACCCTTTGGAAGTTCCAGAGGTAAGGTGTGATTAGCCTCGAGATACCTCAGCGAAATAGGTCTCAGCTCGCCTGGAGGGAGAACTCCTGGATTTTCTCGAGTTGCGGCTGGTGCTCTCGACTTATGACGGGGAACTCAGGGACCCGGTGTGGTGGCCTCAGGAAAGGCCAGTCCCCATGCGAGTTGCTCGGGGCCTATCGGGATTCCTCTCCCATCGATGCTGGTCCTAAGACATGGTGTGGACTCAGTGCCAGAACCTGAGAATTCCTCTCCAGTGCCGACATGGATCTTGGGGTACTTCTGGATTCTCCCCAGGGCAGTCAGTCCTCGTCTCGAGTGGGGCATGCACGTGCGCTTTCCTCCCGAGCTGTAGCAGCAGTGTCGCGCTTCCCTTCGCGTGGATCAAGGGATCTGTGTCTTTCCCTCGAGCTTTCCCACGAGGCTTTCCCACAGGGCTGTCCCACGTGTCACCGTGGTGGTGAGTCGATCCTCGGATTGAAAGTCGAGGCAGTGCAGGGAATACAGGTTTCCCTGGAATGGACTGAGACATCCGGGGGACTTTGGAATGGGCTTGAGACTGGAGTTCCTCTCGCCTTTCCTGTGGAGAGCGCCTACACTTGAGATGAGACGGGAACGCTAGGAATACTTTCCCGACCACGCAGGGAAAGGATACATCCTCTCGAGCTAGCAGGCGGAATCGGGGCCACTCTGGATATGGGCGGGACCCTTGGGATCCTCTTGAGTGGAGACGGGTATGTCTGGGAACTTCTTGAGTTGCAGCAAGGGTGTGAAGGACCCTTTGGAAGTTCCAGAGTTTAAGTGTGATTACCCCCTTGTTGCCTCAGAGGAAATGGGCCTCATCTCGCCTGGATTGGAGAACCTCCTGGATTTTCTCGAGTTGCGTCAGGTGCTCTCGACTTACGATGGGGACCTCAGGGACCCGCTCTGGTGGCCTCAGGAAAGGCCAGTCCCCCATGCGAATTGCTCTGGGGCCTCTCGGGATTCCTCTCCGTAGATTCCGGGGTCTAAGACCTTGTGTGGAGTCGGTGCCGGAACCTGAGCATTCCTCTCCAGTGCTGACATGGATCTTGGGGTACTTCTGGAGTCTCCCCAGGGGAGTCAGTCCTCATCTCGAGTGGGGCTATGCACTTGCGCTTTCTCTCGAGCTGTAGCAGCAGTGTCACGCTTCCTTCACGTGGATCAAGGGATCTGTGTCTTTCCCTCGAGGCTTTCCCACGAGGCTTTCCCACAGGGATGTCCCACGTGCCACCGTTGTGTGAGTCGATCCGTGGCTTGAAAGTCGAAGCAGTGCAGGGAAAACAGGTTTCCCTGGAATGGACTGAGACATCTGGGGGACTTTGGGAATATGGCACGACCCTGGAGTTCCTCTCGCCTTTCCTGTTTATAGCGCCTCCATTTGAGATGCGACGGGAACACCGGGAATTCTTTCCCGACCACGCAGGTATAGGATCCCTCTCTCGAGCTAGGAGGAAAACGGGGCTCCTCTGGATGTGCGGGGAACTCTCGTGCTTCCTCTCGAGTAGAAACGGGTATATCGGGGAACTTCTTGAGTTGCAGCAAGGGTGTGAAGGACCCTTTGGAAGTTCCAGAGGTAAGGTGTGATTAGCCTAGAGATACCTCAGCGGAAATGGGCCTCATGTCGCCTGGAGGGGAGAACCTCCTGGATTTTCTCGAGTTGCGGCAGGTGCTCTCGACTTACAACGGGGACCTCAGGGACCCATTCTGGTGGCCTCAGGAAAGGCCAGTCCCCCATGCGAGTTGCTCGGGGGCCTCTCGGGATTCCTCTCCCGTCGATGCCGGGGCCTAAGACCTTGTGTGGAGTCAGTGCCGGAACCTGAGGATTCCTCTCCAGTGCCGACATGGATCTTCGGGGGACTTCTGTTGTCTCCCCAGTGGCAGTAAGTCCTCGTCTCGAGAGGTGGGCATGCACGTGCGCTTTCCTCCCGAGCTGTAGCAGCAGTGTCCACGGTCTTCCCTTTTCGTGGATCAAGGGATCTGTGTCTTTCCCTCGAGGCTTTCCCACGAGGCTTTCCCACGAGGCTTGCCCACAGGGATGTCCCACGTGCCACCGTTGTGTGAGTCGATCCTCGCCTTGAAAGTCGAGGCAGTGCAGGGAAAACAGGTTTCCCTGGAATGGACTGAGACATCTGGGGGACTTTGGGAATATGGCACGACCCTGGAGTTCCTCTCGCCTTTCCTGTGAGAGCGCCTCCTCTTGAGATGTGACAGGAATGCCAGGAATTCTTTCCCCGCCACGCCGGGAAAGGATCCCTCCTCTCGAGCTAGGAGGCGGAAACGGGGCTCCTCTGGATGTGGGCGGCACTCTCGTGCTTCCTCTCGAGTGGAGACGGGAATGTCTGGGAACTTCTTGAGTTGCAGCAAGGGTGTGAAGGACCCTTTGGAAGTTCCAGATGTTAGATGTGATTAGCCTTGAGATGCCTCAGCGGAAATGGCCTCATCTCGCCTGGAGGGGAGAACCTCCTGGATTTCCTCGAGTTGCGGCAGGTGCTCTCGACTTACGACGGGATCCTCAGGGACCCGCTCTGGTGGCCTCAGGAAAGGCCAGTCCCCATGCGAGTTGCTCGGGGCCTCTCGGATTTCCTCTCCCGTCGATTCCAGCGCCTAAGATCTTGTGTGGAGATGCTGCCGGAACCTGAGTATTCCTCTCCAGTGCAGAAATGGACCTTGGTGTATTTCTGGAGTCTCCCCCAGGGGAGTCATTCTTCGTCTCAGGTGGGGCATGCACCTGCGCTTTCCTCCCGAGCTGAAGCAGCAGTGTCACGCTTCCCTTCGCTTGGATCAATGGATCTGTGTTTTTCACTCGAGGGTTTCCCACAAAGCTTTCCTACGAGGATTTCCCGCAGGGCTGTCCCACGTGCCACCGTGTTGTGAGTCGATCCTCGGCTTGAAAGTCGAGGCAGTGCAGGGAAAACAGGTTTCCCTGGAATGGACTGAGACATCTGGGGGACTCTGGGAATGGTGGCACGACCCTGGAGTTCCTCTCGCCTTTCCTGTGGAGAGCGCCTCCTCTTGAGATGCGACGGGAACGCCGGGAATTCTTTCCCGACCACGCAGGGAAAGGATCCCTCCTCTCGAGCTAGGAGGCGGAAATGGGGCTCCTCTTTATGTGGGCGGGACTCTCGTGCTTCCTCTCGAGTGGAGACGGGTATGTCGGGGAACTTCTTGAGTTGCAGCAAGGGTGTGAAGGACCCTTTGGAAGTTCCAGAGGTTAGGTGTGATTAGCCTCGAGACGCCTCAGGGGAAATTGGCCTCATCTCGCCTGGAGGGGAGAACCTCCTGGATTTTCTCGAGTTGCGGCATGTGCTCTCGACTTACGACGGGGGACCTCAGGGACCCGCTCTGGTGGCCTCAGGAAAGGCCAGTCCCCATGCGAGTTGCTCTTGGGCCTCTCAGGATTCCTCTCCTGTCGATGCTGGGCCTAAGACCTTGTGTGGAGTCAGCGCCGGAACCTTAGGTTTCCTCTCCAGTGCTGACATGGAACTTGGGGTACTTCTGGAGTCTCCCCAGGGGAGTCAGTACTCGTCTCGTTGGGGGAATGCACGTGCGCTTTCCTCCCGAGCTGTAGCAGCAAGTCGAGATTCCCTTTGCGTGGATCAAGGGTTCAGGAGCTTTCCCTCGAGGCTTTCCGACGAGGCTTTACCACAGGGCTGTCCCACGTGCCACCGTGGTGTGAGTCGATCCTCGGCTTGAAAGTCGAGGCAGTGCTGGGAAAACAGGTTTCCCTGGAATGGACGGAGCCATCTGGGGGACTCTGGGAATGTGGCACGACCCTGGAGTTCCTCTCGCCATTCCTCTGGAGAGCGCCTCCTCTTGAGATGCGACGGGAATGCCGGAAAATCTTTCCCGACCACGCAGGGAAAGGATCCCTCCTCTTGAGCTCGGAGGGGGAAACGGGGCTCCTATGGTTGTGGGAGGGACTCTCGTGCTTCCTCTCGAGTGGAGACGGGTATGTCGGGGAACTTCTTGAGTTGCAGAAAGGGTGTGAGGGACCCTTTGAAAGTTCCAGAGGTTAGGTGTGATTAACCTCGAGACGCCTCAGCGGAAATCGGCCTCATCTCGCCTGGAGGGGAGAACCTCCTGGATTTTCTCGAGTTGCGGCAGGTGCTCTTGACTTACGACAGGGACCTCAGGGAACCGCTGCGGTGGCCTCAGGAAAGGCCAGTCCCCATGCTAGTTGCTCGGGGGCCTCTCGGGATTCCTCTACCGTCGATGCCGGGGCCTAAGATCTTGTGTGGAGTAGGTGCTGGAACCTGAGCATTCCTCTCCAGTGCTGACATGGATCTTGGGGTACTTCTGGAGTCTCCCCAGGGGAGTCAGTCCTCTTCTCGAGTGGGGCATGCACGTGCGCTTTCCTCTCGAGCTGAAGCAGCAGTGTCGCGCTTCCCTTCGCGTGGATCAAGGGATCAGGGGCTTTCCCTCGAGGCTTTCCAACGAAGCTTTCCCACGAGGCTTTCCCACAGGGCTGTCCCACGTGCCACCGTGGTGTGAGTCGATCCTCGGCTTGAAAGTCGAGGCAGTGCAGGGAAAACAGGTTTCCCTGGAATGGACTGAGACATCTGGGGGACTCTGGGAATGGTGGCACGACCCTGGAGTTCCTCTCGCCTTTCCTGTGGAGAGCGCCTCCTCTTGAGTTGGGAGGGAAACGCCGGGAATTCTTTCCCGACCACGCAGGGAAAGGATCCCTCCTCTCGAGCTTGGAGCGGAAACAGGGCTCTTCTGGATGTGCGGGGAACTCTCGTGCTTCCTCTCGAGTGGAGACAGGTATGTCGAGGAACTTCTTGATTTGCAGCAAGGGTGTGAAGGACCCTTTGGAAGTTCCAGAGTTAGGTGTGATTAGCCTCCAGACGCCTCAGCGGAAATGGGCCTCATCTCGCCTGGAGGGGAGAACCTCCTGGATTTTCTCGAGTTGCGGCAGGTGCTCTCGACTTACGACGGGGACCTCAGGAGACCCGCTCTGGTGGCCTCAGGAAAGGCCAGTCCCATGCGATTTGCTCGGGGGCCTCTCAGGATTCCTCTCCCGTCGATGCCGGTGCCTAAGATCTTGTGGAGAGCGCTGCCGGAACCTGAGGATTCCTCTCCAGTGCGACATGGATCTTGGGTACTTCTGGAGTCTCCCCAGGGGAGTCACCTAAGTCTCGAGTGGGGGAATGCACGTGCGCTATCCTCCCGAGCTGAAGCAGCAGTGTCACGCTTCCCTTCGCCTGGATCAAGGGATCAGGGGTTTTCCCTCGAGGCTTTACAACGAGGCTTTCCCACGAGGCTTTCCCACAGGGCTGTCCCACGTGCCACCGGTGTGTGAGTCGATCCTCGGCTTGAAAGTCGAGGCAGTGCAGGGAAATCAGGTTTCCCTGGAATGAACTGAGACATCTAGTGTACTCTGGGAATGGTGGCACGCCCCAGGAGTTCCTCTCGCCTTTCCTGTGGAGAGCGCCTATTCTTGAGATGCGACGGGAACGCGGAATTCTTTCCCGACCACGCAGGTAAAGGATCCCTCCCTCGAGCTAGGAGTCGGAAACGGGTCTCCGCTGGATGTGGGCGGGACTCTCGTGCTTCCTCTCGAGTGGAGACCGGTTTGTCGGGGAACTTCTTGAGTTGCAGTAAGGGTGTGAAGGAATCTTTGGAAGTTCCAGATGTTAGATGTGATTAGCCTCCAGACGCCTCAGCGGAAATGGGCCTCATGTCGCCTGGAGGGGAGAACCTCCTGGATTTTCTCGAGTTGCGGCAGGTGCTCTCGACTTACGATGGGGACCTCAGTGACCCGCTCTGGTGGCCTCAGGAAAAGACAGTCCCCATGCGAGTTGCTCGGGGTCCTCTCGGGATTCCTCTCCCGACGATGCCGGGGCTTAAGACCTTGTGTGGAGTTGGTGCCTGAACCTGAGGATTCCTCTCCAGTGCTGACATGGATCTTGGGGTACTTCTGGAGTCTCCCCAGGGGACTCAGTCCTCGTCTCGAGTGGGGGCATGCACGTGCGCTTTCCTCCCGAGCTGTAGCAGCAGTGTTGCATTTCCCTTCTCGTGGATCAAGGGATCTGTGGCTTTCCCTCGAGGGTTTTCCACGTTTCCCACGAGCCTTTCCCACAGGGCTGTCCCACGTGCCGCCTTTTGTGAGTCGATACCTCGGCTTGAAAGTCGACGCAGTGCAGGGAAAACAGGTTTCCCTGTAATGGACTGAGACATCTGGGGGACTCTGGGATGGTGACACGACCCTGAAGTTCCTCTCCCCTTACCTGTGGAGAGCGCCCTCTCTTGGAGATGCGTCGGAAACGCCCATGAATTCATTCCCTACCACACAGCGAAAAGATCGTTCCTCTCGAGCTAGGAGGCGA
>NW_017201265.1:0-6740 GCF_001704415.2 Capra hircus | reverse complement strand
ACCTCTGGAACTTCAAAGGGTCCTTCACACCCTTGCTGCAACTCAAGAAGCGACATACCCGTCTCCACTCGAGAGGAAGCACGAGAGTCCGCCCACATCCAGAGGAGCCCCGTTTCCGCCTCCTAGCTCGAGAGGAGGGATCCTTTCCCTGCGTGGTCGGGAAAGAATTCCCGGCGTTCCGTCGCATCTCAAGAGGAGGCGCTCTCCACAGGAAAGGCGAGAGGAACTCCAGGGTCGTGCCACCATTCCCAGAGTCCCCAGATGTCTCAGTCCATTCCAGGGAAACCTGTTTTCCCTGCACTGCCTCGACTTTCAAGCCGAGGATCGACTCACACCACGGTGGCACGTGGGACAGCCCTGTGGGAAAGCCTCGTGGGAAAGCCGTGGGAAAGCCTCCAAAGGAGGGAAAGCCACAGATCCCTTGATCCACGCGAAGGGAAGCGTGACACTGCTGCTACAGCTCGGAAGGAAAGCGCACGTGCATGCCCCCACTCGAGACGAGGACTGACTCCCCTGGGGAGACTCCAGAAGTACCCCAAGATCCATGTCAGCACTGGAGAGGAAACCTCAGGTTCCGCACCGACTCCACACAAGGTCTTAGGCCCCGGCATCGACGGGAGAGGAATCCGAGAGGCCCCGAGCAACTCGCATGGGGACTGGCCTTTCCTGAGGCCACCAGAGAGGGTCCCTGAGGTCCCCGTCGTAAGTCGAGAGCACCTGCCGCAACTCGAGAAAATCCAGGAGGTTCTCCCCTCCAGGCGAGATGAGGCCCATTTCCGCTGAGGCGTCTCGAGGCTAATCACACCTAACCTCTGGAACTTCCAAAGGGTCCTTCACACCCTTGCTGCAACTCAAGAAGTTCCCCGACATACCCGTCTCCACTCGAGAGGAAGCACGAGAGTCCCGCCCACATCCAGAGGAGCCCCGTTTCCGCCTGATAGATCCAGAGGAGGGATCCTTTCCCTGCGTGGTCGGAAAGAATTCCGGCGTTCCCGGCGCATCTCAAGAGGAGGCGCTCTCCACAGGAAAGGCAAGAGGAACTCGAGGGTCGTGCCACCATTCCCAGAGTCCGCCAGAAAATTCCTTGTCGGGAATTTTATTGGCCTTCCGCGTAAACCTAGCTATTCAGCCTTTTTCCTCCAGTTAATCTTCTTACTACCCTATAATTTCTTAATCTCATCTTACATTAATAAATACACAAGACTTTCCACGTCAACGCCGTCCATCCGTCGAATTCCCTGGATCCAGCGGGCTGGACCCGGCACACTGAGAATCTGGGGGACTCTTGGAATGATGGCACGACACTGGAGTTTCTCTCGCCTTTCCTGTGGAGAGCGCCTCCTCATGAGATGCGACGGGAACACCGGGAATTCTTTCCGAACATACAGGGAAAGGATACCTGACCGCGAGGTACGAGGCGGAAACGGGGCTCCTCTGGATGTGGGCGGGACTCTCGTGCTTCCTCTCGAGTGGAGTCAGGTATGTTGGGGAACTTCTTGAGTTGTAGCAAGGGTGTGAAGGACCCTTTGGAAGTTCCAGGGTTAGGTGTGATTAGCCTCGAGACGCCTGAGCGGAAATGGGCCTCATCTCGCCTGGAGGGGAGAACCTCCTGGATTTTCTCGAGTTGCGGCAGGTGTCTCGACTTACGACGGGGACCTCAGGGACCCGCTCTGGTGGCCTCAGGAAAGGCCAGTCCCCATGCGAGTTGCTCGGGGGCCTCTCGGGATTCCTCTCCTTCGACGCCGGGCCTAAGACCTTGTGTGGAGTCGGTGCCGGAACCTGAGGATTCCTCTCCAGTGCTGACATGCATCTTGGGTACTTCTGGAGTCTCCCCAGGGGAGTCAGTCCTCGTCTCGAGTGGGGGCATGCACGTTCGCTTTCCTCCCGAGCTGTAGCAGAACTGTCACGCTTCCCTTCGCTTGGATCAAGGGATCTGTGGCTTTCCCTCGAGGCTTTCCCAGGAGGCTTTCCCACGAGGCTTTCCCACAGGGCTGTCCCACGTGCCACCGTGGTGTGAGTCGATCCTCGGCTTGAAAGTCGAGGCAGTGCAGGGAAAACAGGTTTCCCTGGAATGGACTGAGACATCTGGGGGACTCTGGGAATGGTGGCACGACCCTGGAGTTCCTCTCGCCTTTCCTGTGGAGAGCGCCTCCTCTTGAGATGAGACAGGAACGCCGGGAGTTCTTTCCCGACCATGCAGGGAAAGGATCCCTCCTCTCGAGCTAGGAGGCGGAAACGGGGCTCCTCTGTATGTGGGCGGGACTCTCGTTCTTCCTCTCGAGTGGAGAGAGGTATGTCGGGGATCTTCTTGAGTTGCAGCAAGGGTGTGAAGGACCCTTTGGAAGTTCCAGAGGTTAGGTGTGATTAGACTCGAGACGCCTCAGCGGAAATGGGCCTCATCTCGACTGCAGGGGAGAACCTCCTGGGTTTTCTCGAGTTTCAGCAGGTGCTCTCCAGTTACGACCGGGACTTATGTAACCCGCTCTGGTCCGCTCAGGTAATGCCAGTCGACTTGCGAGTTGCTAAGGGGCCTCTCGGGATTCCTCTCCGGTCGATGACGGGGCCTAAGACCTTTTTTGGAATCGGTGCCCGAACCTGAGGTTTCCTCTCCAGTGCTGAAATGGATCTTGGGGTACTACTGGAGTCTCCACAGGGGAGTCATCTTCGTCTCCAATGGGGGCATGCACGTGCGCTTTTCTCCCGAGCATTAGGAGCAGAGTCAATTTTCCCGTTGGGTTGATCAAGGGTTTCTTGTTTTCCCTCGAGGCTTTCCCACGAGGGAGGCTTTCCCACAGGGCTGTCCCACGTGCCACCATCGTGTGAGTCGGTCCTCCGCGTGAACGTCGAGGCAGTGCAGGGTAAACAAGTTCCTCTGGAAAGGACTGAGACATCTGGGGGACTCTTGGAATGGTGGAACGACCCTGGAGTTCCTCTCACCTTTCTTGTGGAGCGTGCCTCCTCTTGAGATGCGACAGGTACGACAGGAATTTTTCCCGGCCAATCAGGGTAAGGATCCCTCATCTTGAGCCAGGAGGGAAATTGGGGCTCCTCTGGATGTGGGTGGTACCCTGGTGATTCCTATGGAGTGGCGACGGGTCTCTCGTGGAACCTCTTGAGTTGCAGCTAGGGTGTGAAGGACCCTTTGGAAGTTCCAGAGGTTAGGTGTGATTAGCGTCGAGACGCCTCAGCGGAAATGGGCCTCATCTCGCCTGGAGGGGAGAACCTAATGGATTTTCTCTAGTTGCGGCAGGTGCTCTCGACTTACGACGGGGACCTCAGGGACCCGCTCTGGTGGCCTCAGGAAAGGCCAGGCGCCATGCGAGTTGCTCGGGGGCCTCTCAGGATTCCTCTCCCTTCGATGCCGGGCCTAAGACCTTGTGTGGAGTCGGTGCCGGAACCTGAGGATTCCTCTCCAGTGTGGACATGGATCTTGGGGTACTTCTGGAGTCTCCCCAGGGGAGTTAGTCGTCGTCTTGTGTGGGGCATGAACGTGCGCTTTCCTCCGAGCTGTAGCAGCAGTGTCACGCTTCCCTTTGCATGGATCAAGGGATCTGTGGCTTTCCCTCGTGGCTTTCCCACGAGGCTTTCCCACAGGGCTGTCCCACGTGCCATCGTGGTGTGAGTCGATCCTCGGCTAGAAATTCGAGGCAGTGCAGGGAAATCAGGTTTCCCTGGAATGGACTGAGACATCTGGGGACTCTGGAATGGTGGCACGACCCTGGAGTTCCTCTCGCCTTTCCTGTGGAGAGCGCCTCCTCTTGAGATGCGCCAGGAACGCCAGGAATTCTTTCCTGACTACGCAGGGAAAGGATCCCTCCTCTCGAGCTAGGAGGCGGAAACGGGGCTCCTCTGGATGTGGGCGGGTCTCTGGTGCTTCCTCTCGTGTGGAGACGGGTATGTCGGGAACTTCTTGAGTTGCAGCAAGGGTGTGAAGGACCCTTTGGAAGTTCCAGAGGTTAGGTGTGATTAGACTCGAGACGCCTCAGCGGAAATGGGCCTCATCTCGCCTGCAGGGGAGAACCTCCTGGATTTTCTCGAGTTTCAGCAGGTGCTCTCCAGTTACGACCGGGACTTATGTAACCCGCTCTGGTCCGCTCAGGAAATGCCAGTCCACTTGCGAGTTGCTAAGGGGCCTCTCGGGATTCCTCTCCGGTCGATGACGGGGCCTAAGACCTTGTTTGGAGTCGGTGCCCGAACCTGAGGTTTCCTCTCCAGTGCTGACATGGATCTTGGGGTACTACTGGAGTCTCCACAGGGGAGTCATCTTCGTCTCCAATGGGGGCATGCACGTGCGCTTTTCTCCGAGCATTAGGAGCAGAGTCAATTTTCCCGTTGGGTTGATCAAGGGGTTTCTTGTTTTCCCTCGAGGCTTTCCCACGAGGCTTTCCACGAGGCTTTCCCACAGGCTGTCCCACGTGCCACCATCGTGTGAGTCGGTCCTCCGCGTGAACGTCGAGGCAGTGCAGGGTAAACAAGTTCCTCTGGAAAGGACTGAGACATCTGGGGGACTCTTGGAATGGTGGAACGACCCTGGAGTTCCTCTCACCTTTCTTGTGGAGCGTGCCTCCTCTTGAGATGCGACAGGTACGACAGGAATTCTTTCCCGGCCAATCAGGGAAAGCATCCCTCACATTGAGCTAGGAGGGGGAATTGGGGCTCCTCTGGATGTGGGTGGTACCCTGGTGATTCCTATGTAGTGGCGACGGGTCTCTCCTGGAACTTCTTGAGTTGCAACAAGGGTGTGAAGGACCCTTTGGAAGTTCCAGAGGTTAGGTGTGATTAGCCTCGAGACGTCTCAGTGGAAATGGGCCTCATCTCGCCTGAAGGGGAGAATCTCCTTCATTTTCTCGAGTTGTGGCAGGTGCTCTCGACTTACGACGGGGACCTCAGGGACCCGTTCTGTTGGCCTTAGGAAGACCAGTCCCCATGCGAGTTGCTAGAGGGCCTCTCGGGATTCCTCACCGGTAGATGCCGGGGCCCAAGACCTTCGGTGGAGTGGGGGCCAGAACCTGAGTATTCCTCTCCAGTGCTGACATGTTTTTGGATACTTCTGAAGTCTCCAAGGGGAATCAGTCCTCGTCTCGAGTGGGGCATGCGCATGCTCCTTCCTCCCGAGCTGTAGCAGCAGTGTCATGCTTCCCGTCGCGTGGATCAATGGATCTGTGGCTTTTCCTCTAGGCTTTTCCTAGAGGATTTCCCACGAGGCTTTCCCACAGGGCTGTCCCCGTGCCACCGTGGTGTGAGGCGATCCTCGCATGAAAGTTTAAGAACTCTGTAAAAACAAGATCCTCTGGAATGGACTGAGACATCTGGGGACGCTTGGAATGGTGGCACGACCATGGAGTTCCTCTCTCCTTCCTGTGGAGAGCGCCTCCACCTGAGATGCGACGGGAATGCCGGAAGTTCTTTCCCGACCAAGCAGGGAAAGGATCCCTCATCTCTAGCTAGGAGGATGAAATGGGGCTACTCTGGATGTGGGCAGGACCTCGTGTTTCCTCTCGAGTGGAGATGGGAATGTCGGGGAACTTCTTGAGTTGCAGCAAGGGTGTGAAGGACCCTTTGGAAGTTCCAGAGATTAGATGTAATTAGCCTCGAGACACCTCATTGGAAATGGGCCTCATCTCGCCTGGAGGGGAGAACCTCCTGGATTTTTCTCGAGTTGCGCAGGTGCTCCCGACTTACGACGGGGACCTCAGGGACCCGCTCTGGTGGCTTCATCAAAGGCCAGTCCCCATGCCAGATGCTGGGGGCTTCTCTTGATAACTCTCCTGTTGATGCCGGGCCGAACAACTTGTGTGGATTCGGGCCGGAACCTGAGGTTTCCTCTGCAGTGCTGACATGGATATTGGGGTTCTTCTGGAGTCTCACCTGGAGAGTCAATCCTCCTCTCAAGTGAGGGCACGCACGTGTGCTTTCCTCCGAGCTGTAGCAGCAGGGTCACGCTTCCGTCGTGTGGATCAAGGGATCTGTGCTTTTCCTGGAGGCTTTCCACGAGGCTTTCTCACAGGGCTTTCCCTCGTGCCACCGTGGTGTGAGTTGATCCTCAGCGTGAAAGTCGAGGCAGTGCATGGAAAACAGGTTCCTCTGAATTGGACTGATGCTGGGAGCCAGTATGAGGACTCCCGCCGTGATAACGTCATGGGGAAGAAAGCTGACATAGGCATGGTGTGTTCAGACTTCAGGGACCCCTCTGGAAGTTCCTACGCACGTACCCCAACAAAAATCTGCCGGCTTTTTTGCTCTGCTTTTCCACTCTTCTGACATTTTCTGGAAAAAGTCAATTCAGGGCTTTAGTCTTCTGCATTTGAAAGAGTGTTTCAATCCAAAAACCCCTCTGAATGCTTTCTAGCCTGCCTGCATGACTCGTACAGCTGGGCATGTGATTGTTTGAGGCCTCCTTTTCCCCAGGAGGCACAGGAAGCTTAAAACATCCTAGGAATGTAGGGGCATCCGAGGAGTCAAAATCTTTATAATAGGACGGATTAAAAAGTTTCATTTTTTGGGTCAATGCTTGCTGCTAAATTTTCATATCCTTTATTTTTAGATAGAGTTGGTATATTAAAAAAACAAGTAGTAGAACCTGGTATTAGGCAACATTAGATCTTGAGTTAAGTACCTTCTTTGTTATAACCCACTGCACCTTTGTTCTATAGAGATGTAACTTTAATGCTTTAAGGAAATGCAGATTAAAGAAAAACACTTCAGAGGAAACAAAATTAACATTCATTAAGGAAGAGAGC
>NW_017201264.1:0-6741 GCF_001704415.2 Capra hircus | reverse complement strand
CTCCCGTTTGAGTTGCTCGGATATGCCGGGAATTCTTTCCGAACACGGCAGGGAAAGGATCCTCCTCTCGAGCTAGGAGGCGGAAACGGGGCTCCTCTGGATGTGGACGGTACTCTCGTGCTTCCTCTGGAGTGGAGACGGGTATGTCGGGAACTTCTTGAGTTGCAGCAAGGGTGTGAGGGACCCTTTGGAAGTTCCAGAGTTTAGGTGTGATTTGCCTCGAGACACCTCAGCGGAAATGGGCCTCATCTCGCCTGGAGGGGAGACCTCCTGGATTTTCTCGAGTTGTGGCAGGTGCTCTCGATTTATGACGGGACCTCAGGGACCCGCCCTTGTGGCCTCAAGAAAGGCCAGTCCCCATTCGAGTTGCTCGGGGCCTATCGGGATTCCTCTCCCGTCGATGCCGGGGCCTAAGTGTGGTGTCGGGTGCCGGAACCTGAGTATTGCTCTCCAGTGCTGACATGGATCTTGGCGTACTTCTGGAGTCTCCCCAGTGGAATCAGTCCTCGTCTCGAGTGGGGACATGCACGTGCGCTTTCCTCCCGAGCTGTAGCAGCAGTGTCACGCTTCCCTTCGCGTGGAACAAGGGATCTGTGGCATTCCCTCGAGGCTCTCCCACGAGGCTTTCCCACGAGGCTTTCCCACAGGGCTGTCCCATGTGCCACCGTGGTGTGAGTCGATCCTCGGCTTGAAAGTCAAAACAGTGCAGGGAAAACAGGTTTCCCTGGAATGCACTGAGAGATCTGGAGGACTCTGGGAATGGTGGCATGACCCTGGCGTTCCTCTCGCCTTTCCTGTGGAGAGCGCCTCCTCTTGAGATGCGACGTGAACGCCGGGAATTCTTTCCCGAGCACGCAGGGAAAGGATCCCTCCTCTCGAGCTAGGAGGTGGAAACGGGGCTTCTCTGGATGTGGTCGGGACTCTCGTGCTTCCTCTCGAGTGGAAACAGGCATGTCGGAGAACTTCTAGAGTTGCAGCAAGGGTGTGAAGGACCCTTTGGAAGTTCCAGAGTTTAGCTGTGAATAGCCTCTAGTCGCCTCAGTGGAAATGGGCCTCATCTCGCCTGGAGGGGAGAACCTCCTGGATTTTCTCGAGTTGCGGCAGGTGCTCTCGACTTACGACGGGACCTCAGGGAACCTCTCTGGTGGTCTCAGTAAAGGCCTGTCCCCATGCGAGTTGCTGGGGGCCTCTCGGATTCGTCTCCCATCGATGTCAGTGCCTCAAACCTTGTGTGGAGTCAGTGCCAGTATCTGAGGATTCCTCTCCAGTGCAGACATGGAACTTGGGGTACTTCTGGAGTCTCCCCAGGGGAGCCAGTCGTCGTCTCGAGTGAGGTCATGCACGTGCGCTTTCTTCCCGAACTGTAGCAGCAGTGTCACGCTTCCCTTCGCGTGGATCAAGGAATCTGTGGCTTTCCTCGACGTTTTCCCACGAGGCTTTCCCAAGAGGCTTTCCCAAAGGGCTGTCCCACGTGCCACCGTGGTGTGAGTCGATGCTCTTGAAAGTCGAGGCAGTGCAGGGAAAACAGGTTTCCCTGTAATGGACTGAGACATCTGGGGGACTCTGGGAATGGTGGCACGACCCTGGAGTTCCTCTCGCCTTTCCTGTGGAGAGCGCCTCCTCTCTTGAGATGCGAGGGAAACGCCGGGAATTCTTTCCTGACCACGGTGGGGAAAGGATCCCCTCTCGAGCTAGTAGGCTGAAACGGGGCTCATCTGGATGCTCTCTCTCTTGCTCTCCAAGTGGAGACCAGCATGTCGGGGAACTTCTTGAGTTGCAGCAAGGTGTGAATGACCCTTTGGAAGTTCCAGAGGTTAGGTGTGATTAGTCTCGAGACGCCTCAGCGGAAATGGCCTCATCTCGCCTGGAGGGGAAAACCTCCTGGATTTTCTCGAGTTGCGGCAGGTGCTCTCGACTTACGACGGGGACCTCAGGGACCGCTCTGGTGGCCTCAGGAAAGGCCAGTCCCCATGCGAGTTGCTCAGGGGACTCTCGGGATTCCACTCCCGTAGATGCCGGGGGCCTAAGTCCTTTGTGGAGTCGGTGCCGGAACCTGAGGATACCTCTCCAGGCCAGACATGGATCTTGGGGTACTTCTCGAGTCTCCCCAGGGGGGTCAGTCTCGTCTCGAGGGGGGCATGCACGTGCGCTTTCCTCCCGAGCTGTAGCAGCAGTGTCACGCTTCCCTTCGCGTGGATCAAGGCATCTGGCTTTCCCTCGAGCTTTCCCACGAGGCTTTCCCACGAGGCTTTTCCACGAGGGCTGTCCACGTGCCACCTTGTGTGTCGATCCTCGGCTTGAAATTCGAGGCAGTGCAGGGAAAACAGTTTTCCTGGAATGGACTGAGACATCTGGGGGACTGGAATGGTGGCACGACCCTGGAGTTCCTCTCGCCTTTCCTGTGGAGAGCGCCTCCTCTTGAGATGAGACGGGAACTCCGGAAATTCTTTCCGACCACAGTGAAAGGATCCTCCTCTCGAGCTAGGAGGGGAAACGGGCTCCTCTGGATGTGGGCGGGACTCTCGGGCTTCCTCTCGAGTGGAGACGGGTATGTGGGGGAGCTTCTTGAGTTGCAGCAAGGGTGAAGGACCCTTTGTAAGTTCCATAGGTTAGGTGTGATTAGCCTCGAGACGCCTCAGCGGTAATGGGCCTCATCTCGCCTGGAGGGTAGAACCTCCTGGATTTTCTCGAGTTGCGGCAGGTGCCCTCGACTTACGACGGGGACCTCAGGGACCCGCTCTGGTGCCCTCAGGAAAGGCCAGGCCCCATGCGAGTTGCTCGAGGGCCTCTAGGGATTCCTCTCCTGTCTATGCCGGGGCCTAAGACCTTGTGTGGAGTCGGTGCCAGAACCTGAGGATTCCTCTCCGGTGCTGACATGGATCTTGGGGTATTTCTGAGGTCTCCCCGGAGGAGTCAGTCCTCGTCTCGAGGGGAGGCATGCATGTGGGCTTTCCTCCCGAGCTGTAGCCAGCAATGTCACGCCTTTCCTTCACGTGGATCAAGGGATCTGTGGCTTTCCCTCGAGGCTTTCACACGAGGCTTTCCCAAGAAGCTTTCCCACAGGGCTGTCCCACGTGCCACCGTGGGTGTGAGTCGATCCTCGGCTTGAAAGTCGAGGCAGTGCAGGGAAACAGGTTTCCCTGGAATGGACTGAGACATCTGGGGGACTCTGCGAATGGTGGCACGACACTGGAGTTCCTCCTCGCCTTTCCTGTGGAGAGCGCCTCCTCTTGAATTGCGACGGGAACTCGGTGAATTCTTTCCAGACAACGCACGGAAAGGATCCCACCTCTGGAGCTAAGAGGCAGAAATGGGGCTCCTCTGGATGTGGGTGGGACTCTCGTGCTTCCTCTCGAGTGCAGACGGGTATGTCGGAGAACTTCTTGAGTTGCAGCAACTGTGGTGAAGGACCCTTTGGAAGTCCCAGAGGTTAGGTGTGATTAGCCTCAACACGCCTCAGCGGAAATGGGCCTCATCTTGCCTGGAGGGGAGAACCTCCTGGATTTTCTCGAGTTGGGGCAGGTGCTCTCGACTTATGACGAGGACCTCAGGGACCCGCTCTGATGGACTCAGTAAAGGCCAGTCCACATGCGCGTTGCTCAGGGGCCTCTCGGGATTCCTCTCCCGTCGATGCCGGGGCCTACGACCTTGTGTGAATTCGGTGCCGGAACTTGAGGATTCCTCTCCAGTGCTGACATGGATCTTGGGGTACTTCTGGAGTCTCCCCAGGGGAGTCAGTCGTAGTCTCGAGTGGGGGCATGCACGTGCTGATTTCCTCCAGAGCTGTAGCAGCAGTGTCACGCTTCCCTTCGCGTGGATCAAGGGATCTGTGGCTTTCCCTAGAGACTTTCCCACGAGGCTTTCCCACGGGGCTTTCCCACGAGGCTTTCCCACAGGGCTGTCCCACGTGCCACCATGGTGTGAGTCGATCCTCGGCTAGAAAGTCAAGGCAGTGCAGGGAAAACAGGTTTCCCTGGAATGGACTGAGACATCTGGGGGACTCTGCGTATGGTGGCACGACCCTTGAGTTCCTCTCGCCTTTCCTGTGGAGAGCGCCTCATCTTGAGATGCGACGGGAACGCCGGGAATTCATTCCCAACCACACAGGGAAAAGGATCCCTCCTCTCGAGCTACGAGGCGGACACGGGGCTCCTCTGGATGTGAGCGGAGCTCTTCTGCTTCCTCTCGAGTGGAGACGGGTATGTCATGGAAATTCTTGAGTTGCAGCAAGGGTGTGAAGGACCCTTTGGAAGTTCCAGAGATTAGGTGTGATTAGCCTCGAGACGCCTCAGCGAAATGGGCCTCATCTCCCCTGGAGGGCAGAACCTCCTGGATTTTCTCCGAGTTGCGGCAGGTGCTCTCGACTTACGACAGGGACCTCAGGGACCCGCTCTGGTGGCCTCAGGAAAGGCCAGTCCCCATGCGATTTGCTCGGGGGCCGCTCGGGATTCCTCTCCCATCGATGCTGGGCCCTAAGACCTTGTGTGGAGTCGGTGTCGGAAACTGAGAATTCCTCTGCAGTGCTGACATCGCTCTTGGGGTACTTCTGAAGTCTCCCCAGGGGAGTGAGTCCTCGTCTCCAGTGGGGGTATGCACGTGCGCTTTTCCTCCCGAGCTGTAGCAGCAGTGTCACGCTTCCCTTCCCGTGGATCATAGGATCTGTGGCTTTCCCTCGAGGCTTTCCCATGAGGCTTTCCCACGACGCTTTCCCACCAGGCTTTCCAACGAGGCTTTCCCCCAGTGATGTCCCACGTGCCACCGTGGTGTCAGTCGATCCTCGGTTTGAAAGTCGAGGCAGTGCCGGGGAAACAGGCTTCCCTGGAATGGACTGAGACATCTGGGGGACTCTGGGAATGGGTGACACGACCCTGGAGTTCCTCTCGCCTTTCCTGTGGAGAGCGCCCCCTCTTGATATGTGACGGGAACGCCGGGAATTCTTTTCCGAACACGCAGGGAAAGGATCCCTCCTGTCGAGCTAGGAGGCGGAAACAGGGCTCCTCTGGATGTGGGCGGGACTCTCGTGCTTCCTCTCGAGTGGAGACGGGTATGTCAGGGAACTTCTTGAGTTGCAGCAAGGGTGTGAAGGGCCCTTTGGAAGGTCCAGAGGTTAGGTGTGATTAGCCTCGAGTCGCCTCTGTGGAAATGGGGCTCATCTCGTCTGGAGGGAAGAACCTCCTGGATTTTCTCGAGTTGTGGCAGGTTCTCTCGACTTATGACGGGGACCTCAGGGACTCGCTCTGGTGGCCTCAGGAAGGCCAGTCCCCATGCGAGTGGCTCGGGGGCCTCTTGGGATTTCACTCCTATCGATGCCGGGGCCTAAGGCCTTGTGTGGAGTCGGTGCAGGAACCTGAGGATTCCTCTCCTTGCTGACATGGATCTTGGGTACTTCTGGAGTCTCCCCAGGGGAGTCAGTCCTCGTCTCGAGTGGGCGCATGCACATGCGCTTACCTCCCGAGCTGTAGCTGCAGTATCTCGCTTCCCTTCTTGTGGAGTAAGGGATCAGGGGCTTTCCCTCGAGTCTTTCCCACGAGGCTTTCCCACGAGGCTTTCCCAAAGGGCTGTCCCACATGCCACCGTTGTGTGAGTCGATCCTCGGCTTGAGAGCCAAGTTAATGCAGGGAAAGCAGGTTTCCGTGAAATGGACTGAGACATGTGGGGGACTCTGGGAATGGTGGCACCACCCTGGAGTTCCTCTCTCCTTTCCTGTGGAAGAGTGACTCCTCTTGAGACGCTATGGGAACGCCGGGAATTCTTTCCCGACAACGCAGGGAAAGGATCCCTCCTCTCGAGCTAGGAGACGGAAATGGGGCTCCTCTGGATGTGGGCAGGCCTCTCGTGCTTCCTCTCGAGTGGAGACAGGTATGTCAGGGAACTTCTTGAGTTGCAGCAAGGACGTGAAGGACCCTTTGGAAGTTTCAGAGGTTAGGTGTGATTAGCCTCGAGACGTCTCAGCGGAAATGGGCCTCATCTCTCCTGGAGGGGAGAACCTTCTGGATTTTCTCGAGTTGCGGCAGGTGCCTCTCGACTTACGACGGGGACCTCAGGGACCCGCTCTTGTGGCCTCAGGAAACCAGTCCCCATGTGTTTGCTCGGGGCCTCTCGTCGGATTCCTCTCCCGTCGATGCCGGGCCTAAGATCTTTGTGTGGAGTCAGTGCCGGAACTGAGGATTCCTCTCCAGTGCTGACATGGATCTTGGGGTACTAATGGAGTCTCCCTAGTGGAGGCAGTCCTCGTCTCGAGTGGGGGCATGCACGTGCGATTTCCTCCCGAGCTGAAGCAGCAGTGTCACGCTTCCCTTCGCGTGGATCAAGGTCTGTGTCTTTCCCTCGAGGCTTTCCCACGAGGCTTTCCCACGAGGCTTCCCACAGGGCTGTGCCACGTGCCACCGTGGTGTGAGTCGATCCTCGGCTTGAATGTCGAGGCAGTGCAGGGAAAACAGGTTTCCCTGGAATGGAATGAGACATCCGGGGACTCTCGGAATGGTGGCACGACCCTGCAGTTCCTCTCCCCTTTCCTTTGGAGAGCGCCTCCTCTTGAGATGCGATGGGAATGCCGGGAATTCTTTCCCGACCAAGTAGGGAAAGGATCCCTCATCTCGAGCTATGAGCCGGAAACGGAGCTCCTCTGGATGTGGCCGGGACCCCTCGTGCTTCCTCTTGAGTGGAGACGGGTATGTCGGGGAACTTCTTGAGTTGCAGCATGACTGTGAAAGACTCTTTAGAAGTTCCAGAGTTCACGTG
>NW_017201263.1:0-6741 GCF_001704415.2 Capra hircus | reverse complement strand
CCGCTGAGGCGTCTCGAGGCTAATCACACCTAAACTCTGGAACTTCCAAAGGGTCCTTCACACCCTTGTTGCAACTTAAGAAGTTCCCCAAACATACCTGACTCCACTCGAGAGGAAGCACGAGAGTCCGCCCACATCCAGAGGAGCCCCTTTTCCGCCTGATAGATCCAGAGAAGGGATCCTTTCCCTGCGTAGTCGGGAAAGAATTCCCGGCGTTCCCGGCGCATTTCAAGAGGAGGCGCTCTCCACAGGAAAGGCGAGAGGGAACTCCAGGGTCGTGCCACCATTCCCAGAATCCCCCACATGTCTCAGTCCATTCCAGGGAAACCTGTTTTCCCTGCACTGCCTCGACTTTCAAGCCGAGGATCGACTCAAACCACGGTGGCACGTGGACAGCCCTGTGGGAAAGCCTCGTGGAAAGCCTCGTAGGAAAGCCTCGAGGGAAAGCCACAGATCCCTTGATCCACTTGAAGGGAAGCGCGACACAGCTGCTCCAGCTCGGGAGGAAAGCGCACGAGCATGCCCCCACTCGAGACGAGGACTGACTTCCCTGGGAGACTCCAGAAGTACCCAAGATCCATGTCAGGGCTGGAGAGGAATCCTCAGGTTCCGGCATCAACTACACACAAGGTCTTAGGCCCCGGCATCGACGGGAGAGGAATCCGAGAGGCCCCCGAGCAATTCGCATGGGGACTGGCATTTCCTGAGGCCACCAGGGCGGTCCTGAGGTCCCCGTCTTAAGTCCACAGTACCTGCCGCAACTCGAGAAAATCCAGGAGGTTCTACCCTTCAGGCGAGATGAGGCCCATTTCCCCTGAGGCGTCTCGATGCTAATCACACCTAACCTCTGGAACTTCCAAAGGGTCCTTAACACCCTTGCTGCAACACAAGAAGTTCTCGACATACCCGTTGCCAATCGAGAGGAAGCACGAGAGTCCCACCCACATCCAGAGGAGCCCGTTTCCGCTTCATAGTTCCAGAGGAGGGATTCATTCCTGTGTGGTCGAGAAAGAATTCCCGGCGATCCCGTCGCATCTCAAGTGGAGGCGCTCACCACAGAAAGGCGAGAGGAACTCCTGGGTCGTGCCACTATTCCCAGAGTCCCCCAGATGCTCAGTCCATAACAGGGAAACTAGTTTTCCAGCACTGCCTCGACATTCAAGCCGAGGATCGACTCACACCACGGTGGTACGTGGGACAGCCCAGTGGGAAAACGTCGTGGGAAAGCCCCTCGTGGGAAAGCCTCGCAGGAAAGCCACAGATTCCTGGATCCACGCGAAAGGGAAGAGTGACACTCTGCTACAGCTCTGGAGGAAATTGCACATGCATGCCCCAATAGATATGAGGACTGACTCACCTGGGAGACTCCAGAAGTACCCCAAGATCCATGTCAGCACTGGAGAGGAATCTCAGGTTCTGGCACTGACTCCACACAATGTCTTAGGCCCCAGCATCGACAGGAGAGGAATCCCAAGAGGCCCCCGAGCTTCTCACATGGGGACTGGCCTTTCCTGAGGCCCCCAGAGCGTGTCCCTGAGGTCCCCGTCATAAGTCGAGAGCACCTGCCCGCAACTCGAGAATATCCAGGAGGTTCTCCCCCTCCAGGAGAGATGAGGCCCATTTCCGCTGAGGCATCTCGGGCTAATCACACCTAACCTCTGGAACTTTCAAAGGTCCTTCACACCCTTGCTGCAACTCAAGAAGTGCCCCGACATACCCGTCTCCACTCGAGAGGAAGCACGAGAGTCAGGCCCACATCCAGAAGAGCCCCATTTCCGCCTCCTATCCCGAGAGGAGGGATCCTTTCCCTGCGTGGTCGGAAAACAATTCCCGGTGTTCCCATCGCATCTCAAGAGGAGGCACTCTCCAAGGGAAAGGCGAGAGGAACTCCAGGGTCGTGCCACCATTTACAGAGTCCTCCAGATGTCTAAGTCCATTCAAGGGAAATCTGTTTTCCCTGCACTGTTTCGACTTTCAAGCCAAGGATCGACTCACACCACGGTGGCACGTGGGACGGCCCTGTGGGAAAGCCTCGTGGGAAAGCCTCGTGGGAAATCCTCCTAGGAAAGCCTTGAGGGAAAGCCTAGAATCCCTTGATCGACGCGAAGGGTAGCGTGACACTACTGGCTCCAGCTCGGAAGGAAAACGCACGTGGCATGCCCCAATCGAGACGAGGACTGACTCCCCTCTAGAGACTCCAGAAGTACCCCAAGATCCATGTCAGCACTGGAGAGGAATCCTCAGGTTCCGACACCGACTCCACACATGGTCTTACGCCCCGGCATCGACGGGAGAGGAATCCCGAGAGGCCCCCGAGCAACTCGCATGGGGACTGGCCCTTTCCTGAGGCCACCAGAGTAGGTCCCTGAAGACCCCGTCGTAAGTCGAGAGCACCTGCCGCAACTCGAGAAAATCCAGGAGGTTCTCCCCTCCAGGCGAGATGAGGCCCATTTCCGCTGAGGCGTCTCGAGGCTAATCACACCTAACCTCTGGAACTTCCAAAGGGTCCTTCACACCCTTGATGCAACTCAAGAAGTTCCCGGACATACCCGTCTCCACTCGAGAGGAAGCACGAGAGTCCCGCCCACATCCAGGAGGAGCCCCGTTTCGTCTCCTAACTCGAGAGGAGGGATCCTTTCCCTGCGTGGTCGGGAAAGAATTCCCGGCGTTCCCGTCGCATCTCAAGAGGAGGCGCTCTCCACAGGAAAGGCAAGAGGAACTCCAGGGTCGTGCCACTATTCCCAGAGTCCCCCAGATGTCTCAGTCCATTCCAGGGAAACCTGTTTTCCCTGCACTGCCTCGACTTTCAAGCCGAGGATCGACTCACACCAGGGGTGGCACGTGGGACAGCCCTGTGCGAAAGCCTCGTGGGAAAGCCTCGTGGGGAAGCCTCGAGGGAAAGCCACAGAACCCTTGACATACGCGAAAGCAAGCGTGACACTGCTGCTACCGCTCGGGAGGAACGCGCACGTGCATGCCCCCACTCGAGACGAGGACTGACTCCCCTGGGGAGACGCGAGAAGTACCCCAAGATCCATGTCAGCACTGGAGAGGAATCCTCAGGTTCCGCACCGACTCCACACAAGGTCTTAGGCGACTGCATCTACGGGAGAGGAATCCCGAGAGGGCCCCGAGCAACTCGCATGGCGTCTGGCCTCTCCTGAGGCCACCAGAGAGGGTCCCTGATGTCCCCGTCATAACTCGAGAGCACCTGCCACAACTCGAGAAAATCCAGGTGTTTCTCCCCTCCAGGCGAGATGAGGACCATTTCCGCTGAGGGGTCTCGAGGCTAATCACACCTAACCTCTGGAACTGCCAAAGGGCCCCTCACACCCTTGCTGCAACTCAACAAGTTCCCCGACATATCCGTCTCCACTCGAGAGGAAGCACGAGAGTCCCGCCCACATCCAGAGGAGTCCCGTTTCCGCCTCCTAGCTCGAGAGGAGGGATCCTTTCCCTGCGTGTTCGGGAAAGAATTCCCGGGGATCCCGTCGCATCTCAAGAGGAGGCGCACTCCACAGGAAAGGCGAGAGGAACTCCTGGGTTGTGCCACCATTCCCAGAGTCCCCAGATGTCTCAGTCCATTCCAGGGAAACCCGTTTTCCCTGCACTGCCTCGACTTTCAAGCCGAGAATCGACTCACACCACGGTGGCACGTGGGACAGCCCTGTGGGAAAGCCTCGTGGGAAAGCCTCAAGGGAAAGCCACAGATCCCTTGATCCACGCGAAGGGAAGCGTGACACTGCTGCTTCAGCTCGGGAGCAAATCTCACGTGGATGCCCCAACTCGAGACGAGGACTGAGTCCCCTGGGTAGGCCCGAAGTTCCCCAAGATCCATGTCAGCACTGGAGAGGAATCCTCAGGTTCCTACAACAATTCCACACATGGTCTTAAGCCCGGCATCGACGGGAGAGGAATCCCGAGAGGTCCCCGAGCAACTCCCATGGGGACTGGCATTTCCAGAGGCCTCCAGAGCGGGTCCCTGAGGACAACGTCTCAAGTCGAGAGCACCTGCCGCAACTCGAGAAAATCCAGGAGGTTCTCCCCTCCAGACGAGATGAGGCCCATTTCCGCTGAGGCGTCTCGAGGCTAATCACACCTAAACTCTGGAACTTCCAAAGGGTCCTTCACACCCTTGTTGCAACTTAAGAAGTTCCCCAACATACCTGACTCCACTCGAGAGGAAGCACGAGAGTCCCGCCCACATCCAGAGGAGCCCCGTTTCCGCCTGATAGATCCAGAGGAGGGATCCTTTCCCTGCGTAGTCGGGAAAGAATTCCCGGCGTTCCCGGCGCATTTCAAAGAGGAGGCGCTCTCCACAGGAAAGGCGAGAGGAACTCCAGGGTCGTGCCCACCATTCCCAGAATCCCCCACATGTCTCAGTCCATTCCAGGGAAAACCTGTTTTCCCTGCACTGCCTCGACTTTCAAGCCGAGGATCGACTCAAACCCACGGTGGCACGTGGGACAGCCCTGTGGGAAAGCCTCGGGGAAAGCCTCGTAGGAAAGCCTCGAGGGAAAGCCACAGATCCCTTGATCCACGCGAAGGGAAGCGCGACACAGCTGCTCCAGCTCGGGAGGAAAGCGCACGAGCATGCCCCCACTCGAGACGAGGACTGACTTCCCTGGGGAGACTCCAGAAGTACCCCAAGATCCATGTCAGGGCTGGAGAGGAATCCTCAGGTTCCGGCATCAACTACACACAAGGTCTTAGGCCCGGCATCGACGGGAGAGGAATCCCGAGAGGCCCCCGAGCAATTCGCATGGGGACTGGCATTTCCTGAGGCCACCAGGGCGGTCCCTGAGGTCCCCGTCTTAAGTCCACAGTACCTGCCGCAACTCGAGAAAATCCAGGAGGTTCTCCCTTCAGGCGAGATGAGGCCCATTTCCCCTGAGGCGTCTCGATGCTAATCACACCTAACCTCTGGAACTTCCAAAGGGTCCTTAACACCCTTGCTGCAACACAAGAAGTTCCTCGACATACCCGTTTCCAATCGAGAGGAAGCACGAGAGTCCCACCCACATCCAGAGGAGCCCCGTTTCCGCTTCATAGTTCCAGAGGAGGGATTCATTTCCTGTGTGGTCGAGAAAGAATTCCCGGCGATCCCGTCGCATCTCAAGTGGAGGGCGCTCACCACAGAAAGGCGAGAGGAACTCCTGGGTCGTGCCACTATTCCCAGAGTCCCCCAGATGCTCAGTCCATAACAGGGAAACTAGTTTTTCCCAGCACCGCCTCGACATTCAAGCCGAGGATCGACTCACACCACGGTGGTACGTGGGACAGCCCAGTGGGAAACGTCGTGGGAAAGCCTCGTGGAAAGCCTCGTGGGAAAGCCTCCAAGGAAAGCCACAGATTCCTGGATCCACGCGAAGGGAAGAGTGACACTGCTGCTACAGCTCTGGAGGAAATTGCACATGCATGCCCCCAATAGATATGAGGACTGACTCACCTGGGAGACTCCAGAAGTACCCCAAGATCCATGTCAGCACTGGAGAGGAATCCTCAGGTTCTGGCACTGACTCCACACAATGTCTTAGGCCCCAGCATCGACGGGAGAGGAATCCCAAGAGGCCCCCGAGCTTCTCACATGGGGACTGGCCTTTCCTGAGGCCCCCAGAGCGTGTCCCTGAGGTCCCCGTCATAAGTCGAGAGCACCTGCCGCAACTCGAGAATATCCAGGAGGTTCTCCCCTCCAGGAGAGATGAGGCCCATTTCCGCTGAGGCATCTCGAGGCTAATCACACCTAACCTCTGGAACTTTCAAAGGGTCCTTCACACCCTTGCTGCAACTCAAGAAGTTCCCCGACATACCCGTCTCCACTCGAGAGGAAGCACGAGATTCCCACCACATCCACAGTAGCCCCATTTCCGCCTCCTAACTCGAGAGGAGTGATCCTTTCCCTGCGTGGTCGGTCAAAGATTCCCGGCGTTTCCGTCGCATCTCAAGAGGAGGCGCTCTCCACAGGAAAGGCGAGAGGAACTCCAGGGTCGTGCCACCATTCCCAGAGTCCCCCAGATGTCTCAGTCCATTCCAGGGAAACCTGTTTTCCCTGCACTGCCTCGACTTTCAAGCCGAGGATCGACTCACACCACGGTGGCACGTGGGACAGCCCTGTGGGAAAGCCTCGTGGAAAGCCTCGGGGAAAGCCTCGTGGGAAAGCCTCGAGGAAATCACAGATCCCTTGATCCACGCGAAGGGAAGCGGACACTGCTGCTACAGCTCGGGAGGAAAGCGAACGTGCATGCCCCCACTCGAGACGAGGACTGACTCCCCTGGGGAGACTCCAGAAGTACCCCAAGATCCATGTCAGCACTGGAGAGGAATCCTCAGGTTCCGGAGACTCCACACAAGGTCTAGGCCCCGTATCGATGGAGAGGAATCCCGAGAGGCCCCCGAGCAACTCGCATGGGGACTGGCCTTTCCTGAGGCCACCAGAGCGGGTCCTGAGGTCCCCGTCGTAAGTCGAGAGCACCTGCCGCAACTCGAGAAAATCCAGGAGGTTCTCCCTCCAGGCGAGATGAGCCCCATTTCCGCTGAGGCGTCTCGAGGCTAATCACACCTAACCTCTGGAACTTCCAAAGGGTCCTTCACACCCTTGCTGCAACTCAAGAAGTTCCCCGCACCTCCGTCTCCACTCGAGAGAAGCACGAGAGTCCCGCCCACATCCAGAGGAGCCCCGTTTCCGCCTCCTAGCTGAGAGGAGGGATCCTTTCCCTGCGTGGTCGGGAAAGAATTCCCGGC
>NW_017201262.1:0-6742 GCF_001704415.2 Capra hircus | reverse complement strand
TTGCTGCAACTCAAGAAGTTCCTGACATACCCGTCTCCACTCGAGAGGAAGCACAGAGTCCGCCACATCCAGAGGAGCCCCCCCCGTTTCCGCCTCCTAGCTCGAGAAGGAAGGGTCCTTTCCTGCGTGGTCGGGAAAGAATTCCCCGCGTTCCCGTCGCATCTCAAGAGGAGGCGCTCTCCAAAGGAAAGGCGAGAGGAACTCCAGGGTCGTGCCACCATTCCCAGAGAGTCCCCAGATGTCTCAGTCCATTCCAGGAAACCTGTTTTCCCTGCACTGCCTCGACTTTCAAGCCGAGGATGGGCTCACACCACGGTGGCATGTGGGACAGCCCTGTGGGAAAGCCTCGTGGGAAAGACTCATTGGAAAGCCGCAGATCCCTTGATCCATGCGAAGGGAAGCGTGACACTGCTGCTAAAGCTCGGGAGGAAAGGCACGTGCATGCCCCACTCGAGACGAGGACTGCTCCCCTGGGAGACTCCAGAAGCACCCAATATTCATGTCAGCACTGGAGAGGTATCCTCAGGTTCCGGCACTGACTCCACACAAGGTCTTAGGGCCCGGCATCGACGGGAGAGGAATTCCGAGAGGACCCCAAGCAACTCGCAGGGGGACTGGCCTTTCCTGAGGCCACCAGAGCGGGTCCCTGAGTCCCCGTCTGTAAGTCAGAGCACCTGCCCCAACTCGAGAAAATCCAGGAGGTTCTCCCCTCCAGGCGAGATGAGGCCCATTTCAGCTGAGGCTTCTCGAGGCTAATCACACCTAACCTCTGGAACTTCCAAAGGGTCCTTCACACCCTTGCTGCAACTCAAGAAGTTCCCCGATATACCCGTCTCCACTGGAGAGGAAGCACGAGAGTCCCACAAATCCAGAGGAGCCCCGTTTCCGCCTCATGGCTGGAGAGAGGGATCCTTTCCCTGCGTGGTCTGGAAAGAATTCCCGTTCCCGTCGCATCTCAAGATGAGGTGCTCTCCACAGGAAAGGCGAGAACTCCAGGGTCGTGCCACCATTCCCAGAGTCCCCCAGATGTCTCAGTCCATTCCAGGGAAACCTGTTTTCCCTGCACTGCCGACTTTCAAGCCGAGGTTCGACTCACACCACGGTGGCACGTGGCCCTGTGGGATGTGGGAAAGCCTCGTGGGAAAGCTCGTGGAAAGCTCGAGGGAAAGCCACAGATCCCTTGATCCACGTGAAGGGAAGCGTGACACTGCTGGAACAGCTCGGGAGGAAAGCGCACGTGCATGCCCCCACTAGAGACGAGGACTGTCTTCCCTGGGGAGACTCCAGAAGTACCCCAAGATCCATGTCAGCAATGGTTAGGAATCCTCAGGTTCCGGCACCGACTCCACACAAGGTCTTAGGCCCCAGCATCGACAGGATAGGAATCCCGAGAGGCCCCCGAAGAACTCGCATGGGACTGGCCTTTCCTGAGGCCACCAGAGCGGGTCCCTGAGGTCCCCATCGTAAGTCGAGAGCACCTGCCGGCAACTCGAGAAAATTCAGGAGGTTCTCGCCTCCAGGCGAGATGAGGCCCATTTCCGCTGAGACGTCTCGAGGCTAAGCACACCTAACCTCTGGAACTTCCGAAGGGTCCTTCACACACTTGCTGCAACTCAAGAAGTTCCCTGACTTACCCGTCTCCTCTCGAGAGGAAGCACGAGAGTCCCGCCAACATCCAGAGAAGACCCCGTTTCTGCCTCCTAGCTCAAGAGGAGGGTTCCTTTTCTTGCGTGGTCGAGAAAGAATTCCCGACGTTCCTGTCGCATCTCAAGAGGAGGCGCTCTCCACAGGAAAGGCGAGAGGAACATCAGGGTCGTGCCACCATTCCCAGAGGCCCTCAGATGTATCAGTCCATTCCAGAGAAACGTATTTTCCCTGCACAGCCTCGACTTTCAAGCCGAGGATTGACTCACATCACGGTGGCACGTGGGACACCCCTGTGGGAAAGCCTCGTGGGAAAGCGTCGAGGGATAGCCACAGATCCCTTGATCCACGCGAAGGGAAGAGTGACACTGCTGTTACTGCTCGAAAGGAAAGCGCACGTGCATGCACCCACTCGAGACAAGGACTGACTCCCCTGGGGAGACTCCAGACGTACTCCAAGTTCCATGTCAGGACTGGAGGGGAATCCTCAGGTTCCGGCACCGACTCCACACAAGGTCTTAGGCCCCGTCATTGACGGGAGTGGAATCCCGAGAGGCCCTGGAGCAACTTGCAAGGTGACTGGCCTTTCCTGAGCCCACCAGAGCGGGTCCCTCAGGTCCCCGTCGTAAGTCGAGAGCACCTGCCACAACTCGAGAAAATCCAGGAGGTTCTCCCCTCCAGGCAAGATGAGGCCCATTTCCGCTGAGGCGTCCTGAGGCTAATCAAACCTAACCTCAGGAACTTCCAAAGGGTCCTTCACACCCTTGCTGCAACTCAAGAAGTTCCCCGACATTCCCGTCTCCACTCGAGAGGAAGCACGTGAGTCCCGCCCAAATCCAGAGGAGTCCCGTTTCTGGCTCCTAGCTCGAGAGGAGGAATCTTTTCCCTGCATGGTCGGGAAAGATTTCCAGGCATTCCTGTCGCATCTCAAGGGGAGGCACTCTCCACAGGAAAGGTGAGATGAACTCCAGGGTCGTCCCACCATTCCCAGAGCCCCCAGATGTCTCAGTCCATTCCAGGGAAAACTCTTTTCCCTGCACTGCCTCGACTTTCACGCTGAGAATCGACTCACACCACGGTGGCACGTGGGACAGCCCTGTGGGAAAGCCTCGTGGGAAAGCCTCCTGGGAAAGCCTCGAGGGTAAGCCACAGATGCCTTGATCCACGCGAAGGAAAGCGTGACACTGCTGCTACAGCTCGGCAGGAAAGCGCACGTGCATGCCCCCACTCGAGACGAGGTCTGACTCCCCTGGGGAGAATCCAGAAGTACCCCCAGATCAATGTCAGCACTGGAGAGGAATCCTCAGGTTCCGGCACCGACTCCACACAAGGTCTTAGGCCCCAGCATCGACAGGATAGGATTCCGAGAGGCCCCCGAAGAACTCGCATGGGGACTGGCCTTTCCTGAGGCCACCAGAGCGGTTCCCTGAGGTCCCGGTCGTAAGTTGAGAGCACCTTCCACAACTCGAAAAAATTCAGGAGGTTCTGGCTTCCAGGCGAAATGAGGCCCATTTCCGCTGAGACGCCTCGAGGCTAATCACACCTAACCTCTGGAACTTCCGAAGGGTCCTTCACACCCATGCTGCAACTCAAGAAGTTCCCTGACTTACCCGTCTCCTCTCGAAAGGAAGCACGAGAGTCCCGCCAACATCCAGAGGAGATCCGTTTCTGCCTCCTAGCTCAAGTGGAGGGTTCCTGTCCCTGCGTGGTCGGGAAAGAATTCCCGGCGTTCCCGTCGCATCTCAAGAGGAGGCGCTCTCCACAGGAAAGACGAGAGGAACATCAGGGTCGTGCCACCATTCCCAGAGTCCCTCAGATGTATCAGTCCATTCCAGAGAAACGTGTTTTCCCTGCACAGCCTCGACTTTCAAGCCGAGGATCGACTCACATCACGGTGGCACGTGGGACCCCCCTGTGGGAAAGCCTCGTGGGAAAGCCTCGAGGGAAAGTCACAGATCCCTTGAGCCACGCGAAGGAAAGAGTGACACTGCTGTTACTGCTCGAAAGGAAAGCGAACGTGCATGCACCCACTCGAGACAAGGACTGACTCCCCTGGGGAGACTCCAGAAGTACCCCAAGATCCATGTCAGCACTGGAGAGGAATCCTCAGGTTCCGGCACCCACTCCACACAAGATCTTAGGCCCGGCATCGACGGGAGAGGAACCCCAAGAGGCCCCGGAGAAACTCGCATGGGGACTGGCCTTTCCTGAGGCCACCAGAGCGGGTCCCTGAGGTCCCCGTCGTAATCGAGAGCACCTGCCGAAACTCAAGAAAATCCAGGAGGTTCTCCCCTCCAGGCGAGATGAGGCCCATTTCCTCTGAGGCGTCTCAGGCTAATCACACCTAACCTCTAGAACTTCCAAAGGGTCCCTCACAACCTTGCTACAACTCAAGAAGTTCCCCGACATACCCGTCTCCACTCGAGAGAAGGCACGAGAGTCCCGCCCACATCCAGAGGAGCACCGTTTCCGGCTCCTAGCTCGAGAGGAGGGATCCTTTCTCTGCGTGGTCGGGAAAGAATTCCCGGCGTTCCCGTCGCATCTCAAGAGGAGGCGCTCTCCACAGGAAAGGCGAGAGGAACTGCAGGGTCGTGCCACCATTCCCTGAGTCCCCCAGATGTCTCAGTCCATTCCAGGGAAACCTGTTTTCCCTGCACTGCCTCGACATTCAAGCCAAGGATCGACTGACACCACGGTGGCACGTGGGACAGCCATGTGGGAAAGCCTCGTGGGAAAGCCTCGTGGGAAAGCCACAGGGACCCGCTCTGGTGGCCTCAGGAAAGGCCAGTCCCCATGCGAGTTGCTCGGGGGCCTCTCGGGATTCCTCTCCCTTCGATGCCGGGGCCTATGAACTTGTGTGGAGCCGGTGCCTGAACCTGAAGATTCCTCTCCAGAGGTGACATGGATCTGGGGGTACTTCTGGAGTCTCCCCAGTGGAATCAGTCCTCGTCTGGAGTGGGGGCATGCACGTGCTCTTTCCTCCCGATCTGTTGCAGAAGTGTCACGCTTCCCTTCGTGTGGATCAAGGGATCAGGGGCTTTCCCTCGAGGGTTTTCCAGGAGGCTTTCCCACGATGCTTTCCCACAGGGCTGTCCAACGTGCCACCGTGGTGTGAGCCGATCCTCGGCTTGAAAGTGGAGGCAGTGCAGGGAAAACAGGTTTTCCTGGAATGGACTGAGACATCTGGGGGACTCTGGAATGGTGGCACGACCCTGCAGTTCCTCTCGCCTTTCCTGTGGAGAGCGCCTCCTCTTGAGATGCGACGGAAAGGCCGGGAATTCTTTCCCGACCACGCAGGGAAAGGATCCCTCCCCTCGAGCTAGGAGGTGGAAACGGGGCTCCTCTGGATGTGGGCGGGACTCTCGTGCTTCCTCTCGAGTGGAGACGTGTATGTCGGGGATCTTCTTGAGTTGCAGCAAGGGTGTGAAGGACCCTTTGGAAGTTCCAGAGTTTAGTGTGATTAGCCTCGATCCCTCAGCGGAAATGGGCCTCATCTCGCCTGGAGGGAGAACCTCCTGGATTTTCTCGAGTTGTGGCAGGTGATCTCGACTTACGACGGGGACCTCAGGGACCCGCTCTGGTGCCTCAGGAAAGGCCAGTACAAATGCGAGTTGCTCGGGGCCTCTTGGGTGCCTCTCGAGTTTCCTGTCCATCGATGCTGGGGCCTAAGACATTGTGTGGAGTCAGTGCTGGAACCTGACGATTCCTCTCCAGTGCTGACATGGATCTTGGGTACTTCTGGAGTCTCCCCAGGGGAGTCAGTCCTCGTCTCGAGAGGGAGCATGCACGTGCGCTTTCCTTCCGAGCTTTACCAGCAGTGTCGCGCTTCCCTTCACGTGATCAAGGGATCTGTGGCTTTCTGAGGCTTTCCCACGAGGCTTTCCCACAGGGCTGTCCCACGTGTCACCGTGGTGTGAGTGATCCTCGGCTTGGCAGTCGAGGCAGTGCTAGGAAAACAGGTTTCCCTGGAATGGACTGAGACATCTGGGGGACTCTGGGAATGGGCCTGATCCTGGACTTCTTCTCGCCTTTCCTGTGGAGAGCACCTCCTCTTGAGATGCGACTGGAACGCTAGGAATTCTTTGCTGACAACGCAGGGAAAGGATCCCTCCTCTCCAGCTAGCAGGCGGAAACGCGGCCACTCTGGATATGGACGGGACACTACGATTCCCCTAGAGTGGAGACGGGTATGTCGGGGAACTTCTTGAGTTGCAGCAAGGGTGTGAAGGACCCGTTGGAAGTTCCAGAGGTTAGGTGTGATTAGCCTAGAGACGCCTCAACTTAAATGGGCCTCATCTCGCCTGGAGGGGAGAACCTCCTGGATTTTCTCGAGTTGCGGCAGGTGCTCTTGACTTACGATGGGGACCTCAGGGACCCGCTATAGTGGCCTCAGGAAAGGCTAGTCCCCATGCGAGTTGCTCTTGGGCCTCTCGGGATTCCTCTCCCGTAGATGCTGGGGCCTAAGACCTTGTGTGGAGTCAGTGCCGGAACCTGAGGATTCCTCTCCAGTACTGACATGGATCTTGGCATACTTCTGGAGTCTCCCAGGGGAGTCAGTCCTCGTCTCGAGTGGGGCCATTCACGTGCGCTTTCCTCCCGAGCTGTAGCAGCAGTGTCACGCTTCCCTTCGTGGGGATCAAGCGATCTGTGGATTTCCCTCGAGGCTTTCCACGAGGCTTTCCCGCAAGGCTTTCCCGCAGGGCTGTCCCACGTGCCACCGTGGTGTGAGTCGATCCTCGGCTTGAAAGTCTAGGCAGTGCAGGAAAAACAGGTATCCCTGGAATGGACTGAGACATCTGGGGGACTCTGGGAATGGTGGCACGACCCTGGAGTTCCTCTCGCCTTTCCTGTGGAGAGCGCCTCCTCTTGAGATGCGACGGGAACGCCGGGAATTCTTTCCCGACCACGCAGGGAAAGGATCCCTCCTCTCAAGCTAGGAGGCAGAAACGGGGGCTCCTCTGGATGTGGGGGGGGACTCGTGCTTCCTCTCGAGTGGAGACGGGTATGTCGGGGAACTTCTTGAGTTGCAGCAAGGGTGTGAAGGACCCTTTGTAAGTTGCAGAGTTTAGGTGTGATTAGCCTCGAGACGCCTCAGCGG
>NW_017201261.1:0-6743 GCF_001704415.2 Capra hircus | reverse complement strand
TTCCTTGGAGAGCGCCTCCTCTTGAGATGCGACGGGAACACCGGAATTCTTTCCCGACCACGCAGGAAAGGATCCCTAGGCTCGAGCTAGGAGTCGGAAAACGGGGCTCCTCTGGATGTGGGCGGGACTCTCGTGCTTCCTCTCGAGTGCAGACGGGTATGTCGGGGAACTTTTTGAGTTGCAGCAAGGGTGTGAAGGACCCTTTGGAAGTTCCAGAGTTTAGGTGTGATTAGCCTCGAGACGCCTCAGCGAAATGGGCCTCATCTCGCTTGGAGGGAGAACCTCCTCGATTTTCTCGAGTTGCGGCTGGTGCTCTCGACTTACGACGGGACCTCAGGGACCCGCCATGCTATCAGGAAAGGCCAGTCCCCATGCGAGTTGCTTGGCGTCTTCTGGGGATTCCTCTCCCGTCGATGCTGGTGCCTAAGACCTAGTGTGGAGTTGTTGCCAGAACCTGAGGATTCCTCTCCAGTGCTGACATGGATCTTGGTACTTCTGGAGTCTCCCCAGGGGAGCCAGTCCTCGTCTCGAGTTGGGGCATGCACGTGCGATTTCCTCCCAAGCTGTAGCAGCAGTATCACGCTTCCCTTCGCGTGGATCAAGGGATCTGTGGCTTTCCCTTGAGGCTTTCACAGGAGGCTTTCCCACGAAGTTTTCCCACAGGGCTGTCCCACGTGCCACCGTGGTGTGAGTCGATCCTCGGCTTGAAAGTCGATGCAGTGCAGGGAAAACAGGTTTCCCTGGAATGGACTGAGACATCTGGGGACTCTGGAATGGTGGCACAACCAAGGAGTTCCTCTCGACTTTCCTGTGGAGAGCGCATCCTCTTGAGAAGCGACGGGAACGCGGGGAATTCTTTTTCCGACCACGCAGGGAAAGGATCCCTCCTCTCGAGCTAGGAGGCGGAAACTGGGCTCCTCTGGATGTGGGCGGAACTCTCGAGCTTCCTCTCGAGTGGAGACGGGTATGTCGGGAACTTCTTGAGTTGCAGCAAGGGTTGAAGGACCCTTTGGAAGTTCCCGAGGTTAGGTGTGATTAGCCTCGAGACGGCTCAGCGGAAATGGGCCTCATCTCGCCTGGAGGAGAGAACCTCCTGGATTTTCTCGAGTTGCGGCAGGTGCTCTCGACTTACGACGGGGACCTCAGGGACCCGCTCTGGTGGCCTCAGGAAAGGCCAGTCCCCATGCGAGTTGCTCGGGGGCCTCACGGATTCCAATCCCGTCGATGCCAGGGCCTAAGACCTTGCTTGGAGTCGGTGCCGGAACCTGAGGTTTCCTTTCCAGTGCTGACATGGATCTTGGGGTACTTCTGGAGTCTCCCCAGCGAGTCAGTCCTCGTCTCGAGTGGGGGGATGCACGTGCGCTTTCATCCCTATTTGTAGCAGCAGTGTTGCGCTTCCCTTCGCGTCAATCAATGGTTCTGTGGCTTTTCCTCGAGGCTTTCCCACGAGGCTTTCCCACAGGGCTGTCCCACGTGCCACCGTGGTGTGAGTCGATCCTCGGCTTGAAAGTGGAGGCAGTGAAGGGAAAACAGGTTCCCAAGAATGGACTGAGACATCTCGGGAACTCTGGGAATGGTGCAGGACCCTGAGTTCTCTCGCCTTTCCTGTAAGAACGCCCTCTTGAGATGCGACGGAAACGCCGGGAATTCTTTCCCCACCACGCAGGGAAAGGATCCCTCCTCTCGATCTTGGAGGCGGAAACGGGCTCCTCTGGATGTGGCGGGACTCTCGTGCTTCCTCTCGAGTGGAGACTGGTTGTCGGGAACTTCTTGAGTTGCAACAAGGGTGTGAAGACCCTTTGGAAGTTCCAGTTGTCAGATGTGATTAGCCTCCAGACGCCTCAGCGGAAATGGGCCTCATCTCTCCTGGAGGGAGAACCTCCTGGATTTTCTCGAGTTGCGGCAGGTGCTCTCCACTTACGACGGGACCTCAGGACCCGCCCTGGTTGCCTCAGGAAAGGTCAGTCCCCATGCAGTTACTCGGGGCCTCTCGGGATTCCTCTCCGTCGATGCCGCGGCCTTAGACCTTGTGTGGAGTCGGTGCAGATCCTGAGGATTCCTCTCCAGTGCTGACATGGATCTTGGGGTACTTCTGAGTCTCCCCAGGGTAGACAGTCCTCGTCTCGAGTGGGGGCATGCACGTGCGATTTCCTCCCGAGCTGTAGCAGCAGTGTCACACTTCCTTCGCGTGGATCAAGGATTTGTGGCTTTTCCTCGAGGCTTTCCCAGGAGGCTTTTCCACGAGGCTTTCCTACAGGCTGTCCACGAGCCACCGTGGTGTGAGTCGATCCTTGGCTTGAAAGTCGAGACAGTGCAGGGAAAACAGGTTTCCCTGGAATGGACTGAGGCATCTGGGGACTCTGGGAATGGTGGCACGACCCTGGAGTTCCTCTCTCCTTTCCTGTGGAGAGCGCCTCCTCTTGAGATGCGACGGGAAAGCCGGAATTTATTCCGATCACGCAGGGGAAGGATCCCTCCTCTCGAGCCAGGAGGGGGAAACGGGGCTCCTCTGGATGTGGGCGGGACTCGCGTGTTTCCTCTCGAGTGAAATGGGTATGTCGGGAACTTCTGAGTTGCAGCAAGGGTGTGAAAGACCCTTTGGAAGTGCAGATGTTAGATGTGATTAGCCTCAAGTCGCCTCAGCGGAAATGGGCCTCATCTCGCCTGGAGGGAGAACGTCCTGGAGTTTCTCTAGTTGTGGCAGGCACTCTCGACTTACGACGGGGACCTCAGGGACCCGCTCTGGTGGCCTCAAGAAATGCCAGTCCCCATTCGAGTTGCTCGGGGGCCTCTCGGGATTCCTCTCCCGTCGATGCCGGGGCCTAAGATCTTGTGTGGAGTCGCTGCCGGAACCTGAGCATTCCTCTCTAGTGCTGACATGGATCTTGGCGGTACTTCTGGAGTCTCCCAAGGGAGTCAGTCCTCATCTCGAGTGGGGCCTGCACGTTCGCTTTCCTCCCGAGCTGTAGCAGCAGTGTCGAACTTACCTTCGCGTGGATCAAGGGATCTGTGGCTTTCACTCGAGGCTTTCCCACGAGGCTTTCCACGAGCTTTCCCACAGGGCTGTCCACGTGCCACCGTGGTGTGAGTCGATCCTCGGCTTGAAAGTCGAGGCAGTGCAGGGAAACCGGTTTCCCTGAAATGGACTGAGAATTCTGGGTCTCTGGGAATGGTGGCACGACCTGGTGTTCCTCTCGCCTTCCTGTGGAGAGCGCCTCTTCTTGAGATGCAATGGAACGGGAATTCTTTCCCCCCACGCAGGGAAAGGATTCCTCCTCTCGAGCTAGGAGACGGAAATGGGGCTCCTCTGTTTGTGGGCGGGACTCTCGTGCTTCCTCTCGAATGGAGACGGGTATGTCGGGGAACTTCTTGAGTTGCAGCAAGGGTGTGAGGGACCCTTTGTAAGTCCAGATGTTAGATGTGATTAGCCTCAAGACGCCTCAGCGGAAATGGGCCTCATCTCGCCTGGAGGGGAGAACCTCTTGGATTTTCTCGAGTTGCGACAGGTGCTCTCGTCTTACGTCGGGGATCTCAGGACCCGCTCTGGTGGCCTCAGGAAAGGCCAGTCCCCATGCGAGTTGCTCGGGGCCTCTCCGGATTCCTCTCCGTCGATGCCGGGGCCTAAGAACTTGTGTGGAGTCGGTGCCAGAACCTGAGGTTTCCTCTCCAGTGCTGACATGGATCTTGGGGTACTTCTGGAGTCTCCCGAGGAAGTCAGTCCTCGTCTCGAGTGGGGCATGCACCTGCGCTTTCTTCCCGAGCTGTAGCAGCAGTGTCACGCTTCCCTTCTCGTGGATCAAGGATCTGTGGCTTTCCCTTGAGGCTTTCCCTGGAGGCTTTCCAGAATGTTTCCCACAGGCTGTCCCACGTGCCACCGTGGTGTGAGTCGATCCTCGGCTTGAAAGTAGAGCAGTGCAGGGAAAACAGGTTTCCCTGGAATGGACTGAGACATCTGGGGACTCTGGGAATGGTGGCACGACCCTGAGTTCCTCTCGCCTTTCCTTGGAGAGCGCCTCCTCTTGAGATCGACGGCAACGCGGGGAATTCTTTCCCCACGACGCAGGAAAGGATCCCTCCTCTCGAGCTAGGAGGCGGAAACGGGGCTCCTCTGGATGTGCGGGACTCACGCGCTTCCTATGAGTGGAGACGGGTATTCGCGGAACTTCTTGAGTGCAGCAAGGGTGTGAAGGACCCTTTGGAAGTTCCAGAGGTTAGGTGTGATTAGCCTCCAGAGGCCTCAGCGCAAATGAGCCTCATCTCTCCTGGAGGGGAGAACCTCCTGGATTTTCTCGAGTTCCGGCACGTGCTCTCGACTTACGACGGGGACCTCAGGACCCGCTCTGGTGGCCTCAGGAAAGCCCAGTCCCCATGCGAGTTCTCGGGGCCTCTCGGATTCCGTTCCGTCGATGCCGGGCCTAAGACGATGTGTGGAGTCGGTGCCGGAACCTGAGGATTCCTCTCCAGTGCTGACATGGATCTTGGGGTACTTCGGGAGTCTCCCCAGGGGATCAGTCCTCATTCGAGTGGGCATTGAAGAGCGCTTCCTTCCGAGCTGTAGCAGCAGTGTCATTCTTCCCGTCGAGTGGATCAAGGGATCAGTGGCTTTCCCTCGAGGCTTTCCATGAGGCTTTCTCACGAGGCTTTCCCACAGGCTGTCCCACGTGCCACCGTGCTGTGAGTCGATCTCGGCTTGAAAGTCGAGGCAGTGCAGGAAAACAGGTTTCCTGGAATGGACTGAGATATCTGGGGTACTCTGGAATGGTGCACGACCCTGGAGTTCCTCTCACCTTTCCTGTTGAGAGCGCCTCCTCTTGAGTTGTGACCGGAAGACCGGATTCTTTCCCGACCACGCTGGGAAAGGATACCTCCTCTCTAGCTGTGAGGCGGAAACGGGGTTCCTCTGGATGTGGGCGGGACTCTCGTGCTTCCTCTCGAGTGGAGACAGGTATGTCGGGGAACTTCTTGAGTTGCAGCAAGGGTGTGAAGAACCCTATGGAAGTTCCAGAGGTTTAGTGTGATTAGCCTCGAGACGCCTCAGCGGAAATGGGCCTCATCTCGCCTGGAGGGGAGAACCTCCTGGATTTTCTCGAGTTGCGGCAGGTGCTCTCGACTTAGGACAGGTCCTCAGGGACCCGCTCTGGAGGCCTCAGGAAAAGGCCAGTCCCCACGCGAGTTGCTCGGAGGCCTCTCGGGATTCCTCTCCGTCGATGCCGGGGCCTAAGACCTTGTGTGGAGTGGGTGCCAGAACCTGAGGATTCCTCTCCAGTGCTGACATGGATCTTGGGGTACCTCTGCAGTCTCCACAGGGGAGTCAGTCCTCGTCTCGAGTGGGGGTATGCACGTGCGATTTCCTCCCAAGCTGTAGCAGCAGTGTCACGCTTTCCTTCGCGTGGATCAAGGGATCTGTGGCTTTCCGTCGAGGCTTTCCCACGAGGCTTTACCTCAGGGCTGTACTGCAGGGCTGTCCCACGTGCCACCGTGGTGTGTGTCGATCCTCGGCTTGAAAGTCGAGGCAGTGCAGGGAAAACAGGTTTTCCCTGGAATGGACTGAGACATCTGGGGGACTCTGGGAATGGTGGCACGACCCTGAAGTTCCTCTCGCCTTTCCTTTGGAGAGCGCCTCCTCTTGAGATGCGACGGGAACACCGGGAATTCTTTCCCGACCACGAAGGGAAAGGATCCCTCCTCTCGAGCTAGGAGGCGGAAACGGGGCTCCTCTGGATGTGGGCGGGACTCTCGAGCTTCCTCTCGAGTGGAGACGGGTATATCGGGGAAATTCTTGAGTTGCAGCAAGGGGTTGAAGGACCCTTTGGAAGTTCCAGAGGTTAGGTGTGATTAGCCTCGAGACGCCTCAGCAGAAATGTGCGTTATCTCGCCTGGAGGGGAGAACCTCCTGGAATTTCTTGAGTTGCGGCAGGTGCTCTCGACTTACGTCGGGGACCTCAGGGACCCGCTCTGGTGGCCTCAGGAAAGGCCAGTCCACATGCGAGTTGCTCGGGGCCTCTCGGGATTCCTCTCCCGTCGATGCCGGGCCTAAGACCTAGTGTGAAGTCGGTGCCGGAACCTGAGGATTCCTCTCCAGTGCTGACATGGATCTTGGGGGTACTTCTGGAGTCTCCCCAGGGAGTCAGTCCTCGTCTCGAGTGGGGCATGCACGTGCTCTTTCCTTCCGAGCTGTAGCAGCAGTGTCGCGCTTCCCTTCGCGTGGATCAAGGATCTGTGGCATTCCCTCGAGGCATTCCCACGAGGCTTCCCACGAGGCTTTCCCACAGGGCTGTCCCACGTACCACCGTGGTGTGAGTCGCATCCTCGGCTTGAAAGTCGAGGCAGTGCAGGGTAAAAAGGTTTCCCTGGAATGGACTGAGATATCTGGGGTACTCGGGGAATGGTTGCACGACCCTGAAGTTCGTCTCGCCTTTCCTGTGGAGAGCGCCTCCTCTTGAGATGCGACGGAACACGGGAATTCTTTCCCGACCACGCAGGGAAAGGATCCCTAGGCTCGAGCTAGGAGTCGGAAACGGGCCTCCTCTGGATGTGGGCGGGACTCTCGTGCTTCCTCTCGAGTGCAGCGGTATGTCGGGGAACTTTTTGAGTTGCAGCAAGGGTGTGAAGGACCCTTTGGAAGTTCCAGAGTTTAGGTGTGATTAGCCTCGAGACGCCTCAGCGGAAATGGGCCTCATCTCGCTTGGAGGGAGAACCTCCTCGATTTTCTCGAGTTGCGGCTGGTGCTCTCGACTTACGAC
>NW_017201260.1:0-6744 GCF_001704415.2 Capra hircus | reverse complement strand
TGGTGAGGAGTCGGGTGCGGAACCTGAGGATTCCTCTCAAGTTGCTGACATGGATCTTTGGGTACTTCTGGAGTCTCCCAGGGGAGTCAGTCCTCGTCTCGAGTGGGGCATGCACGTGAAATTTCTTTCCGAACTGTTAGCAGCAGTGTCACGCTTCCCTTCGCGTGGATCAAGGGATCTGTGGCTTTCCCTGGAGGCTTTCACACGAGGCTTTGCCACATGGTTGTCCCACGTACCACCGTGATGTGAGTCGATCCTCGGCTTGAATGTCGAGGGCAGTGCAGGGAAAACAGGTTTCCCTGGAATGGACTGAGACATCTGGGGGACTCTGGGAATGGGCCCTGATACTGGAGTTCCTCTCGCCTTCCTGTGTTAGAGCGCCTCCTCTTGAGATGCGACGGGAACGCCGGGATTTCTTTCCCGAACACGCAGGGAAAGGATCCCTCCTCTCGAGCTAGGAGGCGGAAACAGGGCTCTTCTGGATGTGGGCGGGACTCTCGTGCTTTCCTCTTCAGTGGAGACGGGTATGTCGGGGAACTTCTTGAGTTGCAGCAAGGGTGTGAAGGACCGTTTGGAAGTTCCAGACGTTAGGTGTGATTAGCCTCGAGACGCCTCAGCGGAAATCGGCCTCATCTCGCCTGGAGGGGAGAACCTCCTGGATTTTCTCGACTTGCTGCACGTGCTCTCGACTTACGACGGGGACCTCAGGGACCCGCTCTGGTGGGCCTTAGGAAAGGCCAGTCCCCATGCTAGTTGCTCGGAGGCCTCTCGGATTCCTCTACCGTCGATGCCGGGCCTAAGACCTTGAGTGGAGTTGGTGCACCAAACTGAGGATTCCTCTCCAGTGCTGACATGGATCTTGGGCTACTTCTGGAGTCTCCCAGGGAGTCTTTCGTCGTCTCGAGTGGGGGCATTCACGTGTGCTTTCCTCCCGAGCTGTAGCAGCAGTGTCACGCTTCCCTTCGCAGGTTGATCAAAGCAACTGTGGCTTTCCCTTTGAGGCTTTCCCACGATGCTTTCCAACAGGGCTGTCCCACGTGCCACCGTGGTGTTGGTCGATCCTCGGCTTGAAAGGCGAGGCAGTGCAGGGAAAACAAGTTTCCCTGGAATGGCCTGAGACATCTGGGGGACTCTGGAATGGTGGCACGACCCTGGTGTGCCTCTCGCCTTTCCTGTGGAGATCGCCTCCTCTTTAGATGCGCCAGGAACACTGGGAACTCTTTCCCGATCACTGAGGAAAGGATACCTCCTCTCGAGCTAGGAGGCGGAAACGGGGCTCCTCTGAATGTGGGCGGACTCTCGTGCTTCCTCTCGAGTGGAGACGGTATGATGGGATCTTCTTGAGTTGCAGCAGGGGGTGAAGGACCCTTTTTGGAAGTTCCAGAGGTTAGGTGTGATTAGCCTTGAGACACCTCAGCGGAAATGGTCCTCATCTCTCCTGGAAGGGAGAACCTCCTGGATTTCCTCAAGTTGCTGCAGTGCTCTCGACCTACGACGGGGACCTCAGGGACCCGCTCTGGTGGCCTCAGGAAAGGCCAATCCCCATTCAAGTTGCTCGTGGAGACTCACGGGATTCCTCTCCCGTCGATGCTGGGGCCTAAGACCTTTGTGGAGTCGGTGCCTGTAAAGTGAGGGTTCCTCTCCAGTGCTGACATGAATTTTGGGGTACTTCTGAAGTCTCCCCAGGGGAGTCAGTCCTCGTCTCGAGTGGGGGCATGCACGTGTGCTTTCCTCCCGGAGCTGAAGCAGCAGTGTCACGCTTCACTTCGCGTGGATCAAAAGCCTCTGTGGCTTTCCCTCGAGGCTTTCCCAGGAGGCTTTCCCACGAGGCTTTCCCACGAGGCTTTCCCACAGGGCTGACCCACGTGTCACTGTTGTGTAAGTCGATCCTCGGCTTGAAAGTCGAGGCAGTGCAGGGAAAACAGTTTACCCTGGAATGGACTGAGACATCTGGGGGACTCTGGGAATGGTGGCACGACCCTGGAGTTCCTCTCGCCTTTCCTGTGGAGAGAGCCTCCTCTTGAGATGCGAGGGAAATGCCGGGAATTCTTTCCCGACCACGCAGTGAAAGGATCCCTTCTCTCGAGCCATGAGGCGGAAACTAGGCTCCTCTGGTGGCGGGACTCTCGAGCTTCCTCTCGAGTGGAGACTGGTATGTCGGGGAACTTCTTGAATTGCAGCAAGGGTGTGAAGGACCCTTTGGAAGTTCCATAGGTTAGGTGTGATTAGCCTCGAGACGCCTTAGCGGAAATTGGCCTCATCTCGCCTGGAAGGGAGAACCTCCTGGATTTTTCTCGAGATGCGGCAGGTGCTCTCGACTTACGACGGGGACCACAGGGACCCGCTCCGGTGGCCTCGGGAAAGGCCAGTCCCCATGCGAGTTGCTAGGGGCCTCTCAGGATTCCTCTCCCTTGATGCTGGGGCCTAAGACCTTGCGTGAAGTCGGTGCCGGAAACTGACGATTCCTCTCCAGTGCTGACATGGATCTTGGGGTAATTCTGGAGTCTCCCCAGGGGAGTCAGTCCTCGTCTCGAGTGGGGGCATGCACGTGCGCTTTCCTCCCGAGCTGTAGCAGCAGTGTCACGCTTCCCTTCGCGTGGATCAAGGGATCTGTGGCTTTCCCTCGAGGCTTTCCCACGAGGCTTTCCACGAGGCTTTCCCACAGGGCTTACCCACGTGCCACCGTGGTGTGAGTCGATCCTCGGCTTGAAAGTCGAGGCAGTGCAGGGAAAACAGGTTTCCCTGGAATGGACTGGGACATCTGGGACTCTGGGAATGATGGCACGACCCTGGAGTTCCTCTCGCCTTTCCTGTGGAGAGCGCCTCCTCTTGAGATGCGACGGGAACGCCGGGAATTCTTTCCCGACCACGCAGGGAAAGATCCCTCCTCTCGAGCTAGTAGGCAGAAACGGTGCTCCACTGGATGTGAGCGGGACTCTCGTGCTTCCTCTCGAGTGGAGACGGTATGTCGGGGAACATCTTGAGTTGCAGCCAGGGTGTGAAGCACCGTTTGGAAGTTCCAGAGATTAGGTGTGATTAGCCTGGAGACGCCTCAGCAGAAATGGGCCTCATCTCGCCTGGAGGGGAGAACCTCCTGGATTTTCTCGAGATAGGGCAGTTGCTCTCGACTTACGTCGGGACCTCAAGGACCCGCTCTGGGGGCCTCAGAAAAGGCCAGTCCCCATGCGAGTTGCTCGGGGCCTCTCGGGATTCCTCTCCCGTCGATGCCGGGGCCTAAGACCTTGTGTGGAGTCTGTTCCGGAATCTGAGGTTTCCTGTGCAGTTCTGACATGGATTTTGGGTACTTCTGGCGTCTCCCCAGGGGAGTCAGTCCTCGTCTCGAGTGGGGGCATGCACCTGCGCTTTCCTCCCTAGCTGTAGCAGCAGTGTCATGCTCCAGTCGCATGGATCAAGGTATCAGTGGCTTTCCCTCGAGGCTTTCCCACGATGCTTTCCAACAAGGCTTTCCCACGAGGATTTCCCACAGGGCTGTCCCACGTGCCACCGTGGTGTTAGTCGATCCTCGGCTTGAAAGTCGAGGCAGTGCAGGGAAAACAGGTCTCCCTGGAATGGACTGAGACATCTGGGGGACTCTGGGATTGGTGGCACGACCATGGAGCTCCTCTCGCCTTTCCTCTGGAGAGCGCCACCTCTTGAGAGGCGTCGGGAACGCCGGGAAATCTTTCTCGACCACGCAAGGAAAGGATCCCTCCTCTCGAGCTAGGAGGCGGAAACGGGGCTCCTCTGGATGTGAGCGGGACTCTCGTGCTTCCTCTCAAGTGGAGACGGGTATGTCGGGGAACTTCTTGAGTTGCAGCAAGGGTGTGAATGACCCTTTGGAAGTTCCAGAGGATAGGTGTGATTAGCCTCGAGACGCCTCTGCGGAAATGGGCCTCATCTCGCCTGGAGGGGAAAACCTCCTGGATTTTCTCGAGTTGCGGCAGGTGCTCTCGACTTACGACGGGGACCTCAGGGACCCGCTCTGGTGGCCTCAGGAAAGGCCAGTCCGCATGCGAGTTGCTCGGGGGCCTCTCGGGATTCCTCTACCGTCGATGCCGGGGCCTAAGACCTTGTGTGGAGTCGGTGCCGGAACCTGAGGATTCTTCTCCAGTGCTGACATGGATCTTGGGCTACTTCTGGAGTCTCCACAGGGGAGTCTTTCGTCGTCTCGAGTGGGGCATGCATGTGCGCTTTCCTCCCGAGCTGAAGCAGCAGATTCACGCTTCCCTTCCCGTGGATCAAGGGATCTGTGGCTATCCCTCGAGCTTTCCCACGAGGCTTCCCACAGGTTTGTACCACGTGCCACCGTGGTGTGAGTCGTTCCTCGGCATGAAAGTCGAAGCAGTGCAGGGAAAACAGGTTTCCCTGGAATGGACTGAGACATTGGGGGTCTCTGGGAATGGTGGCACGACCCTGGAGTTCCTCTCGCCTTTCCTGTGGAGAGCGCCTCCTCTTGAGTTGCGACGGGAACACCGAGAATTTTTTACCGAACACGCAAGGAAAGGGTCCCTTCTCTCGCGCTAGTAGGCGTAAATGGGGCTCCTCTGGATGAGGGCGGGACACTCGTACTTCCTCTCGAGTGGAGACGGGTATGTCGGGGAACTTCTTGAGGTGCAGCAAGGGTGTGAAGGACCCTTTGGAAGTTCCAGAGGTTAGGTGTGATTAACATCGAGACGCCTCAGCGGAAATGGGCCTCATCTCGCCTGGCGGGGAGAAATCTCCTGGATTTTCTCGAGTTGCGGCAGGTGCTGTCGACTTACGACGGAGACCTCAGGGACCTGCTCTGGTGGCCTTAGGAAAGGACAGTCCCAAGCGAGTTGCATGGGGGCCTCTCGGGATTCCTCTCCCGTCGATGCCGGGGCCTAAGATCTTGTGTGGAGTCCGTGCCGGAACCTGAGGATTCCTCTCCAGTGCTGACATGGAAATTGGGGTACTTCTGGAGTTTCCCCAGGGGAGTCATTCCTCGTCTCGAGTGGGGGCTTGCACGTGCGCTTTCCTCCCGATCTTTACCAGCAGTGTCAGGCTTCCCGTCGAGTGAATTCAGTGATCTGTGGCTTTCCCTCGAGGCTTTCCCATGAGGCTTTCCCACGAGGCTTTCCCACAGGGCTGTCCCACGTGCCACGGTGTTCTGAGTCGATCCTCGGCTTGAGAGTCGAGGTAGTGCAGGGAAAATAGGTTTCCCTGGAATGTACTGAGACATCTGGGGGACTCTGGGAATGGTGGCACGACCCTGGAGTTCCTCTCGCCTTTCCTGTGGAGAGCGCCTCCTCTTGAGATGCGACGAGAACGCCGGGAATTCTTTTCCCGACCACGCAGGGAAAGGATCCCTCCTCTAGAGCTAGGGGGCTGAAACGGGGCTCCTCTGGATGTGGGCGGGACTCACGTGCTTCCTCTCGAGTGGAGACGGGTATGTCGGGGTACTTCTTGAGTTGCAGCAAGGGTGTGAAGGACCATTTGGAAGTTCCAGAGGTTAGGTGTGATTAGCCTCGAGACGCCTCAGCGAAATGGGCTCACCTCGCCTGGAGGGGAGAAACTCGTGGATTATCTCGAGTTGCGGCAGGTGCTCTCGACTTACGACTGGGACCTCAGGGACCCGCTCTGGTGGCCTCACGAAAGGCCAGTCCCCATGCGAGTTGCTCGGGGCATCTTGGGTTTCCTCTCCCGTCGAAGCCGGGGCCTAAGATCTTATGTGGAGTCTGTGGCAAAACCTGAGAATTACTCTCCATTGCTGACATGGATCTTGGGGTACTTCTGAAGTCTACCCAGGGGAGTCAGTCCTCCTCTAAGGTGGCATGCACGTGCGCTTTCCTCCCGAGCTGTAGCAGCAGTGTCACGCTTCCCTTCGCGTGGATCAAGGGATCTGTGGCTTTGCCTCGAGGCTTTCCCAGGAGGCTTTTCCACGATGCTTTCCCACAGGGCTGTCCCACGTGCCACCGTGGTGTGAGTCGATCCTCGGCTTGAAAGTCGAGGCAGTGCAGGGAAAACAGGTTTCCCTGGAATGGACTGAGAAATCTGGGGGACTCTGGAATGGCGAACGACCCTGGAGTTCCTCTCGCCTTTCCTGTGGAGAGTGCCTCCTCTAGAGATGCAACGGGAACGCCGGAAATTCGTTCCCGACCCTGCAGGGAAAGGATCCCTCCTCTCGAGCTAGGAGGCGGAAACGGGACTCCTCTGGATGTGGGCGGGTCTCTCGTGCTTCCTCTCGAGTGGAGACGGGTATGTCGGGGAACTTCTTGAGTTGCAGCAAGGGTGTGAACGACCGTTTGGAATTTTCAGAGGTTAGGTGTGATTAGCCTCTAAACACCTCAGCAGAAATGGGCCTCATCTCGCCTGGAGGGAGAAACTCCTGGATTTTATTGACTTGTGGCAGGTGCTCTCGACTTACGACGGGTACCTCAGGGACCCACTCTGGTGGCCTCACGAAAGGCCAGTCCCCAAGCGAATTGCTCGGGGGCCTCTCGGGATTCCTCTCTCCTCGATGCGGTGCATAAGACCTTGTGTGGAGTCGGTGCCGGAACCTGAGGATTCCTCTCCAGTGCTGACATGGATCTTGGGGTACTTTTGGAGTCTCCCCGGGAGTCCCGCCTCGAGTGGGGCATGCACGTGCGCTTTCCTCCCCAGCTGCAGCAGTGTTGCGCTTCCCTCGCATGGATCACGGCATTTGTGGATTTCCTTCGAGGCTTTCCCGGAGCTTTCCACGAGGCTTTCCCACAGGGCTGTCCCACGTGCCACCGTGTGAGTCGA